>NW_005054390.1:2628482-2674386 GCF_000277835.1 Geospiza fortis
TAGGGAAATAACTTACTGCCACATAGTAATTGAACAAAAGATATGTTGTTGAATAATTTCACTTCAGGCAAAAGGGTTTTAATCCCACCCAGTCATGCAATCATGCACCAGTTTAGGATACTCATGTATCATTTGTATTTTCCACAGCCTTTTTTGTTTTCTGAGAAATTCTGTTGAGGTTTCCCAGAATGCACTGTCATGACAAACAGCCTTATTACTGTCTTGATCTCTTGATCTGTAAAGGACAAATTTTGATTCAAATTTTACTGGTTGTCTGTTTTGGGGGCTCATATTAGTAAACTAAGAAAGGGCAATGGAATTTCCCTGCATTTAAAGAGTATTTTGATAATTAATTTTGTTCTTCTCAGACATATTTATTATATTCTGCAGCAAACAAAAGTTCAGAGTCCACTAGTTCTGCCTTTTTGTTGGAATGAATTAGGTGCCAACAAGTTCTTATCTAGAATCAAGATAAAAAATTAAAGGAAATTCCTGTATTCTGAGACCATGATTATTTATTTCTTATATTGCAATATCTCATCTTCACTGAGAGCTACTGTAATCCATGGCTATTTATTGCTATTTATATTTAAAGTATTTTCTTGGCTATAATTATTATGTGCTTTACTGATTCAAATCAGTTTAGGCTGAGTTAAAATAGTAATAAAATTCTTAGCCAGTTAGGATTTCAACTAAAAATATATAGAAGTATTTTTTCTCATTTTCTTAAGTAGGAAAAACACTAAACTACTTTTCTAAAGAGCACAGAAAAGTACAACAGCACAATGCAGCAAAACTTAAATATTTTTAATAATCAAAACATTTTCAAATATGGATGCTCCAAAACATTTGGAAATATCCAAAAACTTGGATACCAATGAATGTTTACAAAGTACAGAGCCTTCAACCGTGCTAATGGCCTGTGGACCATTAGCACTGTTAGATGAAGAAAGCACTGTTAGATGAAGAAAGACTTTCCACAGAATGGAAAGGGGCATGAATGTAGGAGTGACTAACAAGGAGATATACTAAATAAAAAAGTTTGAAACTATTTCAAAAATTAATTACAGTTTAGGTGATCCTTGGCTGCCATACAAGGTCCTTCCACTGGGAAAAAAAGAAAGAGGAGAAAAAAATTAAAGCCAAGCAGCCAATAAAGTGGAGACTTCAGACATAGTTCCTGGAAGGTGATTAGCCTAACTTTGTTCTTGGAAGAGATCATGAAAATAAGTATGTGCCTAAAATTCCAAATTAGACTTGAATAGAGCAGAGAATACTGCAATTCTGTTGTGGGTAAAGAATATTTAGTTGAAAAAACAAACAGGAAACACTCACTGTACTTTCTTATTAAGACGATATGTCTATGATGATATTCAGTGTCATTGCACTACTCTGTATGATGCACAGGCAGGACACCCTATTTCTCTGACTGTGATGAGAAACTGAATCTTGAATAAGGGCTTGCAAACTCAAAATCAGATATGGGGTAAGGCTCATATGAAAGCTTTCAAAGAAAGGTATTTAAAAGTTTTTATTTAAACAATTTCATAATTTAAAAAATTATACAAATATAGCTTAAGATTGAAACATAATCTTTGGAGGCCAAAAGGTTAGAACAAATCTTTTATTTATGAAGAAATTAAATGAAACAGTTTGATAATTCTATTTTTCCTTAAACACTGAAATAAATGTGCTTGGAATGCATCTATCCTAAGAGCATTGAAAATAGGACATTATTTAATGCAGGCTAAAGGACTATAGTTCATGTAATGTTAAAGCCATCTCTTCTAGTAAAGCGACCTGACTCTTCAGCATGATAGTTTCCTATCTTGAAGTGTACAACCTTCTTTCCATGTAGCAAAAATGCGTGATGTAAAATAACTTTTGGTACTGTAATCCCTCTTGATAATTATATACTTGCTTATATAAATCACATTATTTAAGTAGGTTGGGATTGGAAAATTCCTTGGACAAGGTAGAAGATCAAAATCTGAAATTTCCAAAGAAAAGTCTATTAAAAAAAACCCAAACAACCAAAAAAAAAAACCATGAAAAGACTTGTCATCATGCTGAAAAAATAAACAAGCAAGGATGAGGCAGACTACATACTAAACAAAGGAAGAAATACTTCTATGCATGCTTCCCTGTCAGAGAATCTCAGGAGAGAGCTGTGCTACATTTCAGTGTTTTCTACAAACATGCTTGGTTGCTCAGTCTGCCATCATCTATGTGGGCTGCATTCCAGATGAGAACATGTGGGAAAGCACAGTGTCTAAGCTTCATGATAGTCAGGGAGGTTAGCCAAATGTCTGAAACTGATAACTGGGAGCAGAGCCAGAAAATTCTTGGCATTTAATATGTGGTTCGGTTTTTGGGGAACTAAGCCAAGGAAATCTTTTTAGGAGGCATCAGAAGAAATCTACTGAGTGTGTTCTAAATAATACTCTTGCTGTACTGCTGAGATATGGTAAGGATGGGTCAATTCAGCAGTCCTTGTCTTGATGCAACTGCCATGAGTTTTTATGAAAGTTTTATCTAATGGAAAATGCAGATTAATCTCCCATTGCTGTTTTGAATTTAATATCCTGAGTGATGATTTCTTCCTGTTAAGGATTTTTGATAATGCCTCCTTTTTTTGAAAAAATTTTAAAAAACGTTATTGCAGTAAATTGAACATAAGCAAAATTTCCTTTTTAAAAGTACAAGGGTACTATAACCAAAAAAATTTTTATCTTCAATACAAAATAATTTCTATACTTAAGTATTACTGTTGAAATAACTGACTCTTGCAATTGTTTTGAAAAAAGGAAAAGTAGGAAAGCTATGTGTTAGTATAAATAGACCAATCTGTTTTCAAGATTTTTGGTATTCTTTTTTTTTTCCATAATATATTGTACTATGAAGACCATCCTATTAGCCTCAAAAAGGTAGTATAAGTGCTGTCATTGTAATACCCTTTCCTTCCCTTATTTAATTAATTAAATGATAATTTATGTGTGTGTTCTAATTATTACTTTTGTGGAGGATCTATACAAAAAGGATTTCTATGTAATGTATATTAATGTATGAGATACCAATCACAGACAAAGCCTTCCTGGAAAAAAATAGCTCATGTGGACCCTCCAAGTTCAAGTATATCCAGAACATGTAGAAAAAAAAAAGGTAAGATTTTTAGGCTGCTGTCTTAAATTAGTCCAGACATTTTACTCTAAAATCTAACTTCCCCTATCAAGCACTACCTTTCTTTAATCGTACAATTTCTGTAGTCAACTTAGTAAATCTCTAAGTTTTGATTCTATTTCCTTCTTCATGCACAGATTATTTAGTTCTATACCAGAACATGAAATAAATTTTATCTTCCCTGTAGAATATTTTTTTTAAATACAGTTATTTCTAAGCAGAAGAAATCTGCTCCACTTATATTAATTTTATACTTTGTCACAGTAAATGTTATTTACTGTAATACATAGTGAAATTCAACAATGCCGCTCAGGAGTAACATCAACAGACAGATATGCACTAACACCATGTCATTATAGAAATGTCAACTTCTCACAAGAGAAATCAGCAACTGACTAAAACAATCACCTGCTTTTACCAGCCATTCTTGCAATTTTGGAACTCTCTGTGCTTATAATATATCTGCTACTTAATAAAATTAGCAATTTTGCAAATAAGGCCTGACTGGTTATTTTTGTAGCTACAGATAATTTATGTAGCTTGCTTAATGGAGAAAAAATAATGACATTTCACTTTATATGCTTAAAACAGTATAAAAAACCAGGCTGCAGAATAAATAGTAGAAGTGGGAACAAATTGTGCAGTCATTTGACATTAACCTACATGAAAAATCTTTTTAATGCAAATATGTTTAATCTATTTTTTTTCCAACTGATGGTGTCAGAAAGCAAATCTGAGGATAATCTTTGTTGAATCACTAGGGTCAAAAATCACTGACCCTGCAAAGATGCATGTCAAGCTGCTTTTCTGAGAGGAGTTGATAAAAGAAATTCAATTATGTTAGAGATAAGAGCCTACATTTTTCATACTACATTAATAGGGCCACAAAGAACACAATTCCAGGAGTTAGTAAATATGATTTCTGAGTCTACCTGTCACAAATATAGAACTATTTATACACATATCTTTAAAAGTTTTACCAGCTTTCTAGGAATATTGAACCTCATTTAAACAAGAAGCAATTAGAATATAGAAACAACTTCCATGGGAAAACAATTTTCAAAAGCAGTTATTTGCTTTTCTAAAATTGTCTCATTATACGTTGGTGGTTATATACTTTTTCTATAAAAGCACACTTACAGTTATAAGTAAATATATATATATGCTTTCACTGTGTTTCCTGGCCACTCAAGAAGAAAAAAATATCCTGTAAGGACAGACACATAGATTAATTTTGTGAGAAGGTGTTATGTTTCTATACAACATATAAACTACAATTGTTTTAAAAATAATAACTTTTAGTACTTCATCTGGGAAAGAAATGTAGTAAAACTCTATGGGGAAGGATAGAAAATGCTTTGCCACTAGGAAGTAACAATATATAGTATTGGGGATAGGAGATTTTTTTTTTAAATATCAACCAAATTAAAATACTCTGTAAATTCAAAGAAAAAATGGCAAGTGTCTTGTTGAGATTAACTTAAGCCTTTCTTTTTTTCTTGATTTCCAGTGAATACAAAATTCAGGGATTTGATTAATTGTTCTTCCCAGATAAAAATAAACTATTATAGTTTTGATGATGGGACTTTCAATTCAAGATACAGATTTTAACATGCCCAACCTGGAAAAGGTTAATCAACACAAGACGATATATTTGCAGTAAATTGTATTATTTTCACAAATGTTGAAAAGAGAAAGAAATTGTGTATTTTACTTGCCTAAATCAGTCAGATTTTTTGTTTCAGTGAAATAAAGCTGATATCACAGTATTATGACCTTTATCTTATTTGATTCTGGTTTCATCTCTAAATTATGCTCTTTCCCCAATGATTTAACACAAAGAAGAACACATAGCATCATTTTATATTGATTTCAAGGTTACTTTGTACTGCTAAGTTCAGTGGTTGCAGATTTCTACCCACTGCTGGTTGTCCACATTACCAGAAACTAAGTTGATAAAGGTAACCAAAAAAGGCTTCAAGGTTCTTAGCTGCCTGGATGAAGGGACAGGAGATGATGTTGTCCTTGATTCCTTAATTGCAAGGATGAATGCTGAAAGGAATAGAAAAACCCATATGGTCAGTAAATGGCTTAAAGAAAGTTTTTTATTATGGGGCAGTTTATATGTTACCAGGTATGTTGGGTTAACCTGTCTAGAAAGTGCAAAAGGATCCTAGCCTATGAATTGGAAGGGCTAATTGAGAGGGCTTTCAATTAGGTTTGAAGGGGGAAGGGCATGAGAGGAGCCTTGCTACAGCTGAGCCCGAGTGGGTGACAAGCCAAAGTAAGGGGCAAAATTGATAGCCCAGCTGAAGTGAATCTACTCTAATGCACACAGTAAGGGTAACAGAGGGAGATGCAGCCCACTATGCTGCAGGAAAGGCATGGTATAGTCACCATCATCAAAGTGTGGTGGGATGATTCATGTGACTGGGGTGCTGTAGTGGATGGCTACAAGCTCTTCAGAAGTTATAGGGATGAAAACTTGGTGGTTCTGTACATTAGAGAGGGCTCCTGACTGTATAGCACTCAAGGCTTGTGATGATAAGGTTGAGAAACTAGGGGGAAGAGACAGGGGAATGGCTAACAAGGCAGAGATCCTGGTGGCAGTCTGTTACAGAACACCCAACCAGGATGAAGATGTGGATGAATTATTCTATAAGGAGCTGGCTCATGTTTCCCTACCAGCAGCCCTTGTTCTTGTTGGAGACTTTAACCTGATGGACATCAGCTGGAAACTCAACACAGCAGAGATGAGGCAGTCTAGGAAGTTTCCTGAAATTCATGGAAAACAACTTCCTGATACAGCTGGTAAAAGCCTATCAGGAATGAGGCCCTGCTAGATCTGCAGTTTGAAAACAGAGAAAGGCTGGTGGGAGATGTGGAAGTCGGGGTTTACCTTGGGCACAGCAACCATGAAATCATATAGTCAGTGAAATAAGGATGGACATCAACAAAATCTCTACCCTGAACTTTCAGAGGGCAGACTTTGTACTATTCAAGATACTGATTTGGAAAGTTTCTTGAGAAGCAGCCTTTAGAAACAGAAGCCCAGGAAGCTTGGATGTACTCTAAGAAATCTTGAAGCAATCATTCCTATGTTTGAAAGATGAGCTGGCAGATAAAAAGACAAGCCTATCTGAACCTCCATCTTTTGCAGGAACTTGGGTAATTCCATCACTTTTGAAAAAAGAGGTAGGTAGCTCAGGAAGTGTTTAGAATGTCATTAGGTCATGCAGAAAGAAAATTAGAGAGGCAAAAACTCAATTAAAACTTAATTTGGCCATTTCTGTAAAGGATTAGAAAAAGTGGTTTTATAAATACAATAATAGCAAAAGGAGAGACAAGGAACTCCTCCATGCTTTATTGGACTTGAAGAGGAATGTAGTTACCAAAGGAAAAGGTGGAGGTACTTAATGATTCTTTGCCTGTCTTAATAGTAAAACCAGTTATCCTCAGGACAACTGACCTCCTGAACTGGCAGACAAGAACAGGGAGCAGAATAGACCTCCTGTAATCCAGGAGGAAGCTGTTAGTGACTGCTGAGCCACTTAAATCCTGACAAGTCTAGAGTGATGGAGCTGGTAGAAGAGCTTGCTAAGCTGCCCTCCATTATTTATCACCCTGGCTAACTAAGGAAGTCCCAGATGATAGGACAATGGCCAGTGTGATGCCCATCTACAAGAGGGGCTGGAAAGAAGATCCAGAGACTGCAAGCCTGTCAGCTTCACCTTGGTTCAGCATAATCCCATGACACAATACAACCAAGGCATCAGACCCAGATGGGGTTTAGCAAAAGTGGGTCCTGCCTGGGCAACCTGATCTGCTTTTGTGACCAGATGACCCACCTGGTGGATGCAGGAAAGGCTGTGGTTGCTGTCTTCAGCAAGGCCTTTGACACTGTCTCCCACAGCACTCTCCTGTAAAAGCTGACAGCCCATGGCTTGGACCGATGTGCCTTTCACTGGGTTCAGAACTGGCTGGATGGCCGGGCCCAGAGAGTGGTGGTGAATGGCATCCCCCAGGGATCAGTTTTGGGACCAGCTCTGTTAAATAGCTTATCAATTATTTGGATGAGGGAATACAATCAGCAAAACTGTGGACAACAGGAACTCAGGGTGGAGTGTTAATCTGCTGCAGGATAGAAAATCTTTGCAAGTGGGACCTGGAAAGGCTAGAGAGATGGGCCATGATCACCAGGATGTGGTTCAATGAAAACAAGTGCTGAGTCCTATATTTTGGAGAAAACTGCAGGCAGCTCTACAGTCTGAGGGCAGAGTGGCTGGAAAGCTGCCCATAGGAAAAGGACCTGGTGATGCAGGTTGACAGCAGCTGAAAATTATGCATCATGTGCTGAGTTGGCCAAGAAGGCCTATGGCAACCTGGTTTGCCTCAGCACACGAGGCCAGCAGGACCAGGGCAGGGATTGTCCCCCTATACCTGGCCCTGGTGAGGCTGCATCTCAAGTACTGTGTCTAGTTCTAGGCCCTGAAATTCAGGAATAACACTGAAGTGCTGGAGAGAAGGGCAAAAAAGTTGGGGAGAGGTCTGGGGAGGAAGTTCTGTGAGGAGCAGCTGAGGGAGCTGGAATGGTTTAGCCTGAAGAAGAGGAGGCCCAGGAGACCCTTTATTACACTCTACAACTGCCTGAAAGAAGGTTGTAGCCAGGTGAGAGTCTGCCTCTTTTCCCAGGCAACCACCAACGGGAGTAGAGGGACATAGTCTTAAGGCTGTATCAGGGAAGCTTTAGGTTAGACATTAGGAATAAATTCTTCACAAAAAGGATGATTATATCTTGGAATGGGCTGCCCAGGGACATGATGGAGTCACTATCCCAGGAGACATTTAAAAAAACCTGGATGCACTACTTAATGCCATGGTCTAGGTGAAAAGATAGTGTTGGGTCATGGGATCAATTGACCCAATGATTTCAGAGGTCTTTTCCAGCTTAATTGATTCTGTGATTCCATGATACTTTGCTCTGTGCTGTAGCTGTTCCAATCAACTTTTCAGAAAACTCCCATGTGATTTTCTTTATATCAAGTTTTTTCTTTACTTTATATGAAGTAATGAAAATATATTGCATTCTAAATGTAAAAACAAGACAAAAAAAAAGTGAAAAAAATTTTTTTGAATGAGAAATTAAAATGGCTGCATTTCATTGCTGTGTGAAGAATACAGCTGGTTTTGTTTTGGTGCAAATACATAAACTGTTTTTGGCTTTTTTTTCAGACCTAAGTTATTGTTTTGAAAATATGTATTTTAAATAAGCTGTAGTACTTTTTTGCCATTTGTATTTTACAAAAGAAAGCAGTCTTCCTCTCACAAGAGATAGGAATAGATGTTTGAGATCCATACAAAATGTCTTCTCACCCTTGCTTTAAATACTGCTGCACTAATGATAATTGGGCAGAATACAACAGCAGAGTTTTTAATTATATAATATCCTCCCCCCTTTAAAAATATAAAAAGAAGTTTGCATTAAAATTGTATTCAAAATGAAAGTTTGATGTTTTAGTACTTCTCTTTTGTAATTTTGAAATGTAGTATTTAATTGCTAATGTGAATTTCCAGGGAGTGTCAGGATCCTTATTTTCCACAACCCCTGAAAAAGTCAGACAAATTTCTGTGCCCTTTTTCCTTCTCAAATTTCAATCTGCAAATACTTTCATAAGAAACCATAAACAGAGATACTGAAAAATATCTGTGTAACTTACAAGAAAGGTCCATTTTGTGTTGAGAAGAACATCTAAGTTAAAAAGCAGAGGAGATAGCCCGAAGACATTTAACAAGACCAAACACATGCACACACACACACTCACACACAAACACACCAAAAAGCCCCAAAAAATTCAAAACAAAAAAAATGTACTGCTTTGCAAACTTTTACAGGTTTGCACTCAGCAAGCAATGAGTTACTGATAGAAAGGTAAACTTTGATCTATTAATTGTTTTCCTGTAATTTTCTACTGAAAATTTTGAACTGTATTTGATACTCAGGTCATAATGTTGTCACCTGAAACTTACAATGATGTTTTCTGTTCTCACAAAAAATTTTTGCATACCAATAGCTTCAATGCTAGGTTTAAAATACGTTTCTCTAAAAATATCTACTGATCTTACAGATAAGTTTTACAACAGGTCACTTTGAAGTAGTTAAGAATTCAAAATATTAATTTTTATCTCCAAAGTATGATAGAAACACTAAGACAGAAAACAGAGGAGACACATTCTTCATTCATCAACCCCAGCCAATATGCTGTTGGAATTCATCTATCTACATTCCAGCATGTCGCTTTTTGGTAAGTTAGCTTCAATATTTTGGGCTTATATTATGTGATTCTAAAATAAAAGAATGGGAAAAGAAAAATAGGTATAATTATACAGAACATTTGGGAGAGGGTTGAATGTGGATCTTGCTAGTATTAATAGAAGGGGATAATGTAAAGTGTAGACCATCTCTAGCATAGATATTCTTCCCAAAGAATCCTTAAAGTATCCTGATTTTTAATCAATACATTTTCAGCTGCCAATTTTCACTGTTATAGTATCGCAGAGATTATGCCCTTCTCGCTAAGGAAGACTAAGTTATATATTTTCTGGGAACATGCTGATGCTGGTTGAATTGTGTTTTTTAAAGGTTTTCTGAATAAACTTGAGTATCCCAGATACACTTAAATACCTGAGCATTCCAAAGACCACTTTCTAGTTTACAGATACTGTCCCTAGACTTAGCATACAGTAAACAGTGAATTCACTTTATATGAACAGTTGTGATAGAATAAGATAGCAAGAAGATTCTGTAAGCCTTCTTTACAGCTATGTCAAATACATTTTTCTTACGTAAGGCATTCTTTTTCTATCTAAATATAATTTAATGATGTTTACAAAGACATTATTCACCTGAATAACCATGTTTATTCTACAACAGTTCAAGCATCTACATCTAATTTGTTTCTCAAACATAACCAACATCTGCAGTAATAAAATGAACCCATTTTTATTAGGCATTTTAAAAATGCTGAAACAAAAATCTGAAAAAAAATCCCCACAAAATATATCTTATTTTGCAAGTAGCTATACCCAAAGCCTTGAAAAGTATCCTTGTCAGCTAACTACTAAATATTGTCATAGAATCTAAGGAATCTAAGAATCCTAAATTGTAGAGATATTTTATAAAGGCAATCATACACAAGATAATGATTCTTTAATTTTATGAAATCAAAACTACCTATCAAGGATAGTAAAGGATTAAAATTTTTACTACTAATTAGTAATTAGTAGTAATTAGTAATTTTACTACTAATAATTCTGAGAGACCCCCTTTGTGTAATTATATTTTTATACCTAAGTAAATAATGAAAAAACCCTCAGATTTTCAGGGGGAAGGGTGTTTAGCATGGGGTTTTTTTTGCTGATTTTTGACTCATAATATTTAATATTGCATGTAACAGTTCTAAAGAATATTGTCCTATTGAAGAGGTTAACTTGTTGCATGAGAATGAAATTTTTTGCTTTGCAGAAAATATGTAAGTATTAATCTGGAGTTCTATAGGGATACTACAGTACCCATTAAATCATACAGTAGTTTTTCAAGCACAGAAATATATAAACAGATATATTGATTTCCCAAATTACTTCAAAAGGTGAAAACACAGACAACTGGGCATTTCTTTCTACACTAATGAGTATCTTGGCACTGATTGTTGAGTAAAAGGAAGAGTTCTGTTCTTCACCAATTTTTCCTAAGCCCAGAACTATCTCCCTATATTGACCAAACCCCTATTTTTTAGATTTCAAAAGGTATATGAACAGCTGTGCAATGTGTAACTTAATGTCTTTTTGGAAGGGACTTTTTTCTGCTCTTACAGAAGAGTAGTTACAGAAATTGGTTGCTCTGTACTTGAAGATTGCATCTGATTTCTCCTTTACCATTCCACAATTATATTTTAACTCTTTCTGCCCAGCATAGCCAAGGAATAAGCTAATTTCTACTCCTGTCAGCTTTGTGTCTCAAAAATAATTTTTGATTTGCTCTTGCTACATAGGAAACCAAGAAAAACATATCTATATACAAGACATATGTATATACAGGACTGAAAATCAAAGTGACTGGCAGGGTAGAAAAGATAGGAAATAATAACAATTTTTGTCAATCTGTGCTTCTGCCTGTCATGAAAAAAATCTTTTATGTGACTTAAAATAATTGCATGCCAATGAAGCCAATAGGAAAGGTATTGCAGCACTGTCATTTCTGTAATTCCTGGGTATTCAGGAATTGCTTCTTGTCAAGTTAAAAAATTCAGATTGTATTGAAAAATAGGTCACATGGGTCAAATATTCCCCTTAAATTAGGTTCCAGCAATTATATGGAAGTGTTTAGTTATATGTTATTTTTTAAGACTTGTCTTTACTATTTAAATTATTGTTCTTAAATTGACACACAGATGAGTTCATTCTTTTCAGTGTGACCTGAACATTACCAGATGTTTTCTTAGACTGCTATATTTTTTTAAACTAACTTAATTTTTATGAAATCAGACACTTAAAAATAACTAAACCACTAAACCTCATATATTCTAACATTGCACAATATTTCTTCTTTTTCATGAGCGAAATATACTAGATTTGACAAAGGCCATGGGGTAAAAGTGGATTTCTCCCCATTTTTCAAAAACATTCTTTCAGGTCTTAGTCTTTATGAAAAATATGTTCATACCTAAGAGGACAGGTGTTTACAGCAAGCATCATTAACTGTGTTTATTATAATGTGACTTTCGAAAGCTTTGAAGACATTAATGATGGTAAAGATTCCTAAAGTCAATTTCAATAGCAAATAGGAAATACAACATTCAGTTATACACCTAAATTCCTGTGGCAGTGGGGGTTTGAAGATATTTGGTCTCTCCCTGCCTACAGCAGTGGGGACTTGAAGAATATGTTTAGTCCCTGGCTAAAGTTATCATGATATTTTGTCATTGTATTTTTCTGAATGTTTGTTTTTTGAAGGCTTCTATTTCCAGACAGACCAGTAATAAAAAGCAAATTTGAATCTCAAAAACTGATTGCCATAAAAGGTTTTCTAACATAAAGGAAAAAAACCAAAACAGTTAATATTATAATTAGAAAAATATAAAAGTTTCAAAATAGAGGTCAAACACAGTTATAATGAGCATTTATATTTGTGCACACAGATTTTTAAAGGAATTATTTTGTTATGGTCACATTTCAGACCCACATTTTACAATTAATATAGTTCAGATCTAAACTTAGGTTCCCAAATTTCTTTCATTAACTGCAGATGGTGATGATTCAAAGGAATTTACCTTATGTTTAAAAAGTGTAAGCAGGAAAATATTTTTTGGGGGATATCCCTTTTTTTGTTCCTCCTGTCTTTCAGTACAAAAACAAAGCAGGTGTCTGTTTGGCAGTGGCTTATGAAATTCAAGTCTGCAATTTACATACTCTCATTCTTTTTATATAGTGGTCCAAAATAACCGAGCAATTTTTGGTCCAATACATTCTTTCACATATTATATCACTTTGATGGAACCTAAATATATTCTCTGACATTTACGACATAAACAATTTACAACTCTTTGCTGTTTCGACAATGATTTGTAAGGCTTTTACTAGAGTTTGGTGAAGTTATTTATGAAAATAATTTTCAAAAATACATCTTACAGTTAATTTTGTGATGTCATTACACCCTTTATTATTGTGTTTGCATGGCAAGGTTTTGGAAGTCTGGCAAGGCAGCTACAGAGATGGCTTCCATGAGTAGCTTCTAGAATCTTCCCAAGTAGCACTTGACTCCAACATGGACCCATGACTGACCAGGACAGAGCCCATCTACAATGTTGGTGGTATCCCTGTGTCATAGTTTGGAATGGGAGGAAATTCAGGGAAGTGATGCAAAGCTTTTTTGTGTAACTGACAGTCTGTCAGTCTGAGAAGCTGGATAGGTCTCTGTGAAACACACATGTTAAAGACTAAAAACCCCGGGAACTCTCTCTTTCTTTTCTGGTCAGTGAGGAGGTGGCAGGCCCCGCCCTGGTCCCCCATCTTGGCCAGACTGGGCCGGGCAGTCCTGCCACAGGCTGGGCCCTTTCCCCCTCATCAGCTCCCCAGGCTACATGCCAACCCCCCTCATCAGCTCTATCCCAACTGGGCTGGGCCCCAGCAGCTGTTGGACAAGAAGACGGGGGAGGCTGCAGAGCCCAGCTGGCTGGCTGGAGCAGGTTTAGCCTCGGCTGTGAAGATCTTATCATCAAACCCCCTTCCCCCAGGGTGGCTGAGACCAGAGGCCTTTGCAGCCTGTGTAGAAAACCAAAGACCAACCATGAGGCCGATTTTGGCGCAGCCCAGCCGCAGCCCCTGCTCCCCTCCACAAGTTACTGGTGGGTCAGGTAGGCCTCAGGCGTGATATTCATCTTTTCAGTGCTTCAATCTTCCCTCAAGTGAGAGAAATGAACAAGATGCAAGCATTTAAAAGAACAGCATGAAGACATTGAAGTCAGTGAAGTGTCAGATGGGAGGGAGGAGGAGAGGCTTTGTTTTTAGAACTGGAATCCTCTTGTAAGCTATATAGAAAGGACTTTTTCTTTATAACACATGAACTACGGGGAGATGAAAGTGTTCAAACTGATATCAAGCAAAAGCCTCTATGCTTTTATAAGCAGATGTTGAAATAGCTCTGATCCCATGAGAAATTTGAACAGAGAAAGAGAGAGTAGTCCTGTGCTTCCAGGAGAAGATCTCTGTTCCCATGGATGAAGATGATTTTAGAAATAGATAATGCAAACTTTTGCTTTTGAACAGCTCATCTTTAAAACAATACCTCATAAGTCGACATAGCTCATCAATAAGCTGTGGGAAGGCTTGTAGAAATGTGAAGGATTTCACAATGGCAGGGTTTGCCAGGCAGCTGCTATTCATGACAAAATTGAGAGCCATGAGAGAACTGGTTTTTCCTGTTATAGAGAAGTCTCTATAACCTTAGCAAGAGGGACTTCTCTCCCTCAGTAAACTGAAGAAAAACTATTTTAGAAGTAGTAAACTGACTAGAAATCTTAAGTTTAGTTTCTTTACCTTGTCAGTAAGAAAGAAAAAGTTGTGGGAGGAGAAGTGTTCTGAAAAGTTTGTTTTGATTCTTACTAATTTTTTTCCTTCTAGTTACTTTTAATAAAATTTTCTTTATATACTCTTAAGTTTTGAGCCTGATTTGCCTTTCTCCTAATCCTATCTCACAGCAAGAAATGAGTTTATTAGTGATTAGCCAACACCAAACCCGCCGTGTTCTTTAATACATTAGCCAAGAAACACCCCTTGTGATAACATATTTAAGAAGGGAAAAAAAGTTATTGTGCAGAAGAAATTGTGGCCAAAGTAGAGGGGCATGAAGTCACAAAAGAGAAACAGCCCTTCAGACACCAAGGCTGGTGGTGGGTGTCGGAGTGGGAGAAGCTGCTACAGGTGCCACAGCAGATTTCCCTGCAGCCCCTGGTGAAGACCATCATGAGTCAGGCTGTCTCTGCAGCCCATGGAGATGCTTGCTGTAGCAGGCATGTGTGCCTGAGCAAAGGCTGTGACCATCTGTGGAGCCATGTGTGAAGCCTATATTGGAGCAGGCTCCTGGGAGGAGCCACAGGTTTTCTGGCAGGAATTGTGACTCCAAGGGGAATCTTTGCTGGAGCAGCTCTTGAAGAATTGTTCTGTGCTCCACACTAGAGCACAAGAAGAGTGTGAGGGGGAAGTAGCAGCAGAGATGTGCAATGAACTAACCCCAATACCCACTCCCGCCCTGTGCCACTGAAGGGGGGAGGAGGTGGAAAGCAAAGTTAAACCTGGGAAGGTAAGACATTTTTAGGTTTTTGTTTTATTTCTCATTATCCTACTCTGATTTAAATGGCAGTAAACTAAATGGATTTTGTTTTTCCCATGATAGTAGTTGGTGTGTGTCATCTCTTCCTGTCCTTATCTTAACCCATGAGCCTTTACTTTTATTTTCTCTTCTGCAGACCACCTGAGGAGGGGAATGATAGAGCAGCTTGGTAGGTATCTGGTATCCAGACAGGGTAATCTGCTGAGCAATCACATTTCATTTGCCCTAGTAATTAATTTGCCTAAGCCTCACTGTTTTACCACTGTTTTACCCCACTCTGTTTTACCCAGAGTAAAAGATCACCTTCCATCTAAAGGAACTGTTTTACACTATCACTTTTATCTCTTAACCCACTATTTCAGTTAACAGTAGTTTGTCCCCTACTAGGCTTCTCTAAAAAGCAATTTCTATCAAGCAAAGTTACAAGCACATAACAGGCGCTTGATTTCTTTATGGTTCTTTGAGAGGACTTTATATATATATATATTTGGGGCTCTAATTGGAATTGTAGAAAGTTGGAAACACTAAATTTCAGACCACTTAAAGTATAGATTAAAGTAGAATTTTTTTCAGTTTGGTTGATTGGACGAGAGTATTGGTGCTTTTATTTTTGTTTGTTCCTTGTTACAAATAGTGATTTAGGCCACCATTAGTGGTTACAGAAAAAAAAGGATAATGGTAAATACATTTTAGTTGTGATAGTAGAATTTGTAAAAAGTTCATCAATCACAGATGCTGCATTAGATCTGGGAGAACTTGTTTTCCAAAAGGATATTTTCCAGAGACTACAGAAAGCTTTGCTATTCTTAATATAATTATATGTGTAAAAAAAGAAAATGGTACTGTTGTATTGTGTACTTTGTTACAAAATGTATCTAATTGATTTTTTTAATTATAATTTCATTATATTTTATGGACTAAAGAACATACTTTTATTGCTGAACACAACTGTGATTATTTGTCACTGACACAGTGTTGTTTTTAAAAGTACACAATGGTTCTGCATGATTCACAGTGGTATATTGTTTTGAAAATCTGGCATGGTAGTAATCTTACTAAGATAATTTGTGCCAGAGTCTGTAGTGACCTTTATATCACTTAGCAGAGGAGAAACTACAGTTTTTAGCTTGCCTGAAAAGGAACCTTAGTATATTCAGGTGCGACTATCTTGCTTTTCTGCATAAAATTAAAACAAGAGAATGAAATGTTACAAATTAGATATTTTGGGTAGTTACTTTTTTGGTTGGTTTTTTGTTATTATTTATTTTGGTTTTTCAATATGGCTACTTGCTTGCACCAACATTATGTATCTTATTTTTGAAGCTGTGCAACCTAATGTGGAGATCACTGGACTAATAACACCCACCATTTTCTAAATGTCTGTTTATCTCAGCACCTAAATTGATAATTTCTATTGAGATAAGTAAAAAACAAACATAAAATCCCAAACAAAAAGTTCATTAACATAGAGCTAGATCTGAACCTGATCAAGAATCTGTGCAGTGTGGTGTATTGTACAGATACAGCACCTAACTGAATACTACTTCAACACTGTAAATGGGCACTGAAATATTCTCTCTCCTCTCTGTTTCTGATTATATTAACATAATGTTTTTTCAAACCTAGTCAGCATTACACTTTATCACCACTAGTGCATGTTATGCAGAATTCAATTATCTGACATGGGTTTTATGTCAATATTCTAAAGAGCTGTACCATCAAAATAGTCAATTAATAGCTTAAAATGTTTCATCTTACCATTGACTAGCGCATTCTCTAGAACAAGAATTTTTTTATACTACTTATTCATAATTACTTATGTCCCACATAGTATGAGAATACCTTTTAACAACTACTGGGAAGCAGATGTTCCATTTCCTGAAGATAATAAATAAATGGGTTTGCCTTTTTGAGTATAAAAATACAAGGAAAAAAAAAAGAAAATAAATTTTGTTCATGCACAGGGGAGTAATATGTTGCGAGAGATGTAAACGCACACAAATAAAAAGCCCAGTCTCAGGGAAATACCACCGTGGGCAAGAACAACTTGCCAAGCTGTTAGAAATAGTCACATAACTCACTGGTGACCTCTTACTTACATAAAATATGCCTAGCTCTCGACCTAACTGCAGATCCATCAGGGGAAAAAAAAAACTTCAAAAAGAAATCAGTTAATTTGAATCAATATTCCCTGGGAAGGGAAGACTGTGAAAACCCTAGTGCTTTGGAATTTCAGGTGGGTATTGATATAAAATTTTATCAAAAATTTTATCTAAACCAATTGCTTGTATACTTACATAAAATAAGTACTACAGAAGGTTCTGCCACTAGATCTTAAGAGATTTATCTGGTATACAGCATCAAGATTCATGGATTTACAGGAGTGAAAAAATGATCTCCTATCTTCTCTTACAGGACCAACAGAAGCCTGCTGGTATTTCAGCTTGAGCACTAACAGACTTCATGACTTCAGTTGAATTTAGCCAATCAAAAGCTCTGATCATTAATATGAAAAAGCTGCATCTCTGTACTTGAGCTATATTATCACTTCGCATTCTGAGCTGAAAATTCCTGGATTCATAGGACTGCAAATCCCCCATTGCTTACCATCCCTACTGCTTTGATAATTTTTTCTTTCCATCCCACACCTTCTGTCCCATTTACCTGCAAAAAAAAGTGTTTTCCTGCATATGTGCAGAAATTATTGTAAATGTTGGAGAGATGTGCAAAAAGAAGATATGGCAAAGAAGTAGGATGGTATTTACACATATAATTGCAGTATAATCCACTTTTAAAAATGCAGATTAGCTGACAGAAATTTAATAAATTCCTTCTGTTCTTTTATGATAGTCAAAGACTGCATCAGTGTGTAATTCAGAAGAATTAAATAATTTCATAGTACACTGAGGAAAACTGACTTGGCATAGTTGACTTACTGACACCAGCTATCCTCCTGCTGTCACTTTTAATTTTCTATAAACAATGATCTCTAACATCCCCTACTGCCAGAGACAATTCACAGTCTGTGAATGATAGGGATCATTCAGGACAATAGTATGCATTTTCTTATATAATACCTGAAAACTTAAAGGATTGAACCATTTGATCAAAATGACAATTTGAATTTGGGTTTCTAATAAAAAATTGATCTCCAATTATAGTATAGCTATAAAATATAGCTATGTTTTTATGAAATAAAATGTACACATATTTTTTTACCCTTTACATTTCTATGTATACCTGTACTCGTTTTTGGTTAAACATATTCAGATTTTTTTTGTATGTCGTCCCTGCAGAGAACATATAGTATAGACAATTATATATACACACATAAGCAGGGCCAGATACTTCCTCTCAGAAGTATTTTGTGGCATTTGCCCTATATTTTTCTTTTTCTGTTTCTTATATATATATATATATATATCTATATTCTTATATATATAACCTTTTTATGGCAATCATGATTTTCAAAAGAATCAATATATAGTTAAATTTGTTTTATACATCAGGTAAGGCCACAAAAATCAAACCAGACTGCTAGTGAAAAATATGCTAATTCTTCCTTATAAGTTTTATAGATAATAGTAACTCATAACCTCATTCAATTCTCCATCCTAATTTTTCAGTTTTACATCACAGTACACTTCTTCATATCAACGGATTTGTCCAACAGAATGGACACGCCCATAAAGTTGAACAGTCAAAAGCAAGTCTACCACAGTAGGTATTTATAACTTTTGAGAGAGAAAAAAAGCGAAAATCAGAGAAATTTCAAAATATATATTCAGTTAAGTTTTACAATTGGTCATTTTATTAGTCTGAACCTGACTCTATGAAGTGAAAATATGAAATCTGCAAGAAATTATGAAAGCAAATCACTTATAAACAGCACTGGTCGCTGTGTTACCATATATATATTTTACATATCCCTGCAACTACCTGTAAGAGCTGAGCAAGGCAGCCCATACACACAACTCATACAAAAGCAGCAGTGTTAAAAAAATTCAACTGTATCTTTGAACATATGGTGTGCTTATTTCAGACACTTCCAATCACAACAGGGACATAGGTCTTACGCGAAGGATATAGGCTGTAGAAATGAGGGGAACCCTCAGGAAACAGTTCAATAGGATGAACAGCTATTCTCAAGGTACAAACTGGGGCTCTCCCTACACATACTCTTTACAAATTTTCAGCTTATTTGATGATATCTCCAAAAATATTTTTACTAAAAAAAAGGAGGGACTTTTAAATATTTTCATATTGTCACCTGTTAATTTGTATCAGAAACACTATTCTAATCTGCATATTGACTGAGATATTTGTTTGCCTAAAGAAAAGTTTAAAGCAACACAAAGTTTCAAAAGATTGTGTGCTTCTCTTTAGGAACAGTTGCAAATTACAACTATAGCACTAAACAGAAGGACCCCCCAAAATAACCAGTCTCTGTTCTTTTCGTGACAGACTTGTGATGAGTTCTCAGATAACTCCAAAGACATAATTATCAATGAGAAACTGTGAGCAAAAAGCAGTGTCTGTAAAGCTGAGTTTCCTAGAGCAAAATACTCCACATGGGCTGGGAGCTGTCAATTATAGACCTTACTAATACTAGGAGAAAGCTTAACTGAATTGATTTCAGTAAAATTAGTTACTTTTATGCAGCATGGATCTGAAATACGCTGTATTAAAAGTGATAGAATCACGCTGACATATGGAGGGATTTCAATCTCTTTGGTCCACCCCATATTTTGATGTCTGGGAGTTTAGCCAAATATAATTTTGTGACAGCTGCCAAAGCAGTGGGAAAATATCACAATCAAATCTAGATAATTAATAGTCCCTATCTTTGATCAAGTCAAGATTATTCATCCCATTCTTGGAACTGTTCAGCCAGTTTGGATGCAGCCTTGGGCAATCTAATCTAGTGGGTGGCATCCATGTCTAGATCAAGGGTGGGCTGGAACTAGGTTATTTTTAAGGTCCCTTCCAATGCATTCAATGATTCAGTGAACTACTGCAATCAGTTTAAGGGCCAAGAGCTTCTCATCCTGGAGCAGAAGCTGTTAATAGGATTGAAAACAGAGGCTGTTCTAGATAATTTTAATTTGATTCTGATCTTCCAATGCAGTTTGTTGGAATGTGCTTAGGTTTTTTTGTCTGTGCCTGTCTGTGACCTATCTAATTGATAGATGTGGATGTTTATAGAAGTGTTCTGTAAATTACATTTCTCATTTAGGTATTTGTATTCCTCTGTAAGTCTGTATTATACTTTGTTTTGTTTCTCCTAAAAAGTAGCAAAAGACAAAAAGATACTAGGAAGTTCAGTGGCACTTTCCACATATGAAAAGCTCAACAAATATAATTCCACTTTAGCACTAATATTATCATGCTGTCTGTCTTTGTCTTTCACTTCTCCTATACCTTGGTACCTCTTCTTCATGACATTTTAACATTTAAGATCTTCCTTTTAAAGAGATTTTCTCCCTCTTGACTTAAAAGTTGTCTCAGTCTTTTTCCTAAACTCTTAATGCCTTCTGATCTTGATTCACCTTTCAATAGGTGATCTGATCACTAGTATGAAAGACATAAAAATCTTCTCATGATACTTCACATGGTAACTTTTTATGTATTTCTCACTATTTCCCATCTCAGATCAACCCAGAAAAACATTATAACCTTAATTTTTCACTTGAATTTTCAGGAGATGTGTTCTAGCACCAGGATGGAAGTAGATTAGTGACTTCCATAAACAGAATTACTGTCTTTTATGTTGTGCACTTACAAAGCAAAGAACCATCTAGGCTTAACTTAGCTTAATTTACTGCATCTTTTAAAATTTTCTATTTCTGATATGATTGCATATAATATTTTTAATATGATATGAAAAAAGGCAAACATCTCAAATATTTCCAAATTTCTTTTTGATCATTTTTGATTCTTAAAACAGATCGATTTTTATACATCCATAAAATTTTACTTTCAAATAATCCAGGGCAAGTGACCTTGACCCATGCAGGAGCATTAAAAGGAAAAGCAAATGATACCAGCAGGTCACTTGTTGCTGTGGGGGATGATGACCAGCACTCAAGAGCTGACTAGGTTTTTTGTCTAGAGAAGTTGGTTGCTTCATGGGGATTCACATACAGGATGCAGTGGGGAGATAGTCAAACTTGCCTGTTCCCCTGACTGTTAACCCTTGCTGTTCTTCCTTGTTTGAACCAGTTATACTAAACGAGGCAACCTGGAACATAACAGTTGTGACTGCAGAGATCTGGAAGAAATAACAGGACACTGGGACTCAGGTGGTATTATTCTGAATCCTGCAAGTAACAGAAAAGTGTGCAAAAGGAAAGTAAATAGTAAGAAATATGACAAACTAATTCCAAGCTTAAAAATTTGTAGTTCAAATTTATATATGACATTTAATTTTTTATGTAATACTGATGGGTTGCCACAAATAAATTACAGAAGAAGACTCTCTGGTGAAGAAATTATGTCTTGTATAGTTAATATGAATTCTCATGAAAAAAGTAGTAAACAAATTGAAGGATACAATCCTTGAAAAACAGTTTATTAAAAACATTAGAGAGAACCACCATCAGAAATCTAGATAATACTACACAGGAAAAAGAATATACATTAGATTTTATTTTATATGTTTTTTTTTTTTTTTGAAAGAAGACAAACTGATCAATGTTGGTATTTCAAGCTGTTAGCTTTGAGTTTGGATCCTGCAGGCAAAAAGCTAACTTCACTAAGAGGCTAATAATTGCAAAAAAATTTGTCTTTGAGTGGATTAATTTTAACTTGTTTCCAATTTTCTTGTTAATTGGAGTAAAAGAAATATTATTTGTCACCTATTATAATTTGTTAAATTGCTTTGAATTTAGCTTTTGTCAGTTTGCCAATCTAGAACTGCTTTATAGGAGATAGGAGGTTTATCTTATAACATCACAAAGATGCCTATGATAACATATAGTTTGCATTAAGTAGAAAATTGAAGTATGAACACTTAAAAGTGTTTATACTTCAAAGCCAAAATGGGCTAAAGGTGCTCTTCTTTATAGTATTTTATTACAACCCAGAATTCCCATGCTTTTATGAAAATTGAGTAATTATTATGATTTTTTTTCTCTTCCTAGGAGCAATCATATTAAATCTGGTAAAAAGGCTGAATGTAAAGCAGCTTTTTTCTCCCCATAGATCCTTTATTCCCTTATAAGTGGTCTAGAACTACAGAATCAGACAGGGATTTGTGCTGAGTCATGGTGGGATTATCTGCATAAAATAAGCAGCGTATAATCTTGTATGTTTTTTCCACAAAGACTACTGAGAGGACTGGGACATGAGCCTGTTAGTGGTAGAGGCTGACAGATCTATATCACCACGCTTGAGATGGTAAAGCATGCTCCAAGGAGCAACAGAAATGAGACAGTGAGACATTGCAACATTGTAAAAATATCTCTGAAAATTAGTTTAAAAAGATCTAAAGAGTACACTATTTTATATTTGCAATGTGGTGTCAAGGGATAGCCATTTAGCAGTGTTTTTTCTGATATTTTATGTTATTTTAACAGTATTCAATTAAGCAGGAAAGTTAGACATACCAATAAATTACTGCAGGAGCTTGATGACTATTGAGGAAGTCACTCAAAGATTGGAAAGGATTGAGAAGATGAGGATGTTCTGACACTGAAGATAGTAGAGAAGTTAAGGACAAAAAGCCCACAAAGTGGAGAGGCTGTGTTGAACATTCCATTCCTTCACAAACAACAAACTATCATGGGGAAGGGGAGGAGAAGGGGAGTAATACCCTTGTTTTTCTCTATTGAAGAAGTATTATACTACCAGTACAGATGTGACATCTCCAAGTAGTGAAGATAATCAATCCCCTTATGCATGAAACTCTTCAACAGAAGTAAGAACTTTCAAGGGAGTATCAAGGTGTTTTCCCAGTAGGTAGAAAATATATCTAGATTTACCCATAGAAATCTCCAGAATAATGAAACCAAGCAAAATGGATGACAACCCTTACTGCACCAATTGGATAGATACTTAAAAAGAAGGTATATAATTAATGAAATTGTTTTAAGCTTTCAGTGTGATTTGGGCCAGAAAAATAAATCACTGGTTTTGAAATACTCAATTCATTCCTATCCTGACAGTCTTGGTTCAGATGGATTTATGTCCCAATTGTATCTATGAATTTTCACATAGGAATATAACTAATATCTTTATGGCTGCTATAGCATTATTCCTGTTCCAACCAGTCCTAAGACATCACAGTTCAGCTGAGACTTTTTTTAGTTCAGCTGAGACTTTTTTTAGTTTCCAAAGCATAGGAAGGATGCTTCACTTCATGAACATGATCATTAGCAAACATTATCTGAAAGATATCCTAAGAAGTATTTCTGTTTTCTTTAAAAGTCTATGGTTTGTAATAGAAAAACTTCAATAATAATCCTTTTTGCAATGAGTATTTGGGGCTCAGATAATCCTATCAATGAAGTCTCTAGGTTATTTTAGAATTTTAAAAAACCCTCAGGTCCATTTATCAGGTACAGCATCGGCTTGAACTTATCACATGCAACAATTCAACTAGTTGTTTCAATTTTACACAACTGAAGGCACTGTTTTGATCTCATTTTCATTTTCATTCTTTGTTCTCTATTTCCCAATATATGAAGATTACCTGGAACTAATAGCTATAGTTCTAGCTAGGCTTCTAGTCTAACTGCTAACTGGAAGTTAGGAGATCATGTAAAAATTGGCCAAATGCTCAAATCTCACACCAAAAAATCTTTCAGTCCAAGGAATCCAGCAGAGCAATAACTGCAATCACTACTACTCTATTTTTCTGTCTTTTGTAACTGTAAACCTAAAGTAAATGGAAGGTTCAATTATTCTGGCCAGTATAAGGATGTGAAGTATAAAGATTGGTAAGTGGGCATTTGTTTCCTTGCTTTCAAGTCATTTAGGCTTTTTTTAAAACTGATGAATATCGACACATAAAAGAATGATACATCATGTATGCATGAATAATGTATGATGTAACTTCAGTTAATTTCATCTGCAAATTAATGTTTTTAAACTTCTTATACTGAGAAAAGTCAAAATATATAATGAATATTATATTTCTTATACCCCTTGTAGTAAACCATACAGTCAAATATTTTTCACATTGAGAATTGGATGAAATAACTTCTCAAAACTCTCTTGGCAGATGTGACCATCCACTCCCATTGAAATTGAAAGGTTTCCTATCAGTTTGTATGGCATCAGTTAGAGAAAATAAGTTGCTTATCTATTTTATACAGCTTTCACTGGTCTAACTAGAAGCACTCTTCAAAAAGATATATTTCTATTGACCAGTTTGTATATATCAAATAAATTCAAACATTTTATCCCTTTCGACAGTTTACTTAAACTTTGCATATCGAGTTTTATTCAAAACACGTTATTTTATCTTGTATAATAACAGACAAAAATGATATGTCTGTCCGAGGCAGTGATATATTTTAAATATGAGCATGTAGGTTCTTGACTTTATACGTTAAAACTTACGCATTAATTGTGTTCTCTGACCACAATTAATTCATGTTATAAACTGACAGCTAGGCAATTATATTTTCATGTGAAGCCTTCAATATCTATCCACTAATAAAGACTGACAAGAAGGAAACAAAATTCCTCTTTTTTCATCCAAAATCAAATTGCACCTAGCCTCTTATAACAAGAATGCTTGCAAACAATCACTTTTCTAAGTAAACTCAATCTGCCACTAATTTGGGAAAAAAATAATACCTACAGAATAGAAAACAAAAAAAACCTGAACTTTTGCACTTAAGAATCTGACATTGCTGCAATTTGTCAAAGACATAATTTCTGTCTGAAAAGGAGATAAATCACAACTACCAAATAAAATTTTAAAATTCATTAAATTTTAAAATTTAAAACCTATTTATATACTAGAATAAAATATACATTCAAATTCAAGTCCCATGGTCTCTCAGTGTGGTACTGTTTAACTACATGGCGGCTTTAATGTGCCAGAAACTTTTATTCTCTTTGAGATAGCAATTGATCATAAAAATGCTTTCATATATAAAAGAAAACCTGAATAACAGTTTTGTATTAGTAAATCAAAGCTTTTATTAAGGACACCCCAGACAAGTGTAAGCAGAATAGTCAGCATCACCTAAGTCTATTAAAACAATGTGAATGCCTGCCTTCTTTGAAGAAGGCTATAGATTCACACTGCTTTCACATTTTTGTAGAAGTGGGGCATGTGTTGTGGAAGCACCTGTTGATTCCCCAAAACTCTTTCTAAGAGATATTCATGGGCTGATTAATCCTGATGATTTTGGGGGGTTTTGTGGTTGGCTTTTTTGTTTGGCTTTTGTTTGTTTTGGGTTTTAGTTCTAGTGCACATAAATTCTCCATGACACACTTCAGCAGGTACATATTTAATTTCACCATAAACAATATTGTGAAATAAAGAAAGAAGGACAGACATTTTAATTCCAGATGAGTGATCACTGAAGCCATTATGTTGCCTACCAGACTAACCTCAGCTGCTTAGTAGTAATTTCCGTTATAAACCCTATCTGTGTATTGGTTTTATCCCTCTTTTTGAATAGTTTTTACTGACTTGTATTGTTTTGTTAGTTGATATTCTCAGGAAAAGCCTTAATCTGTCTTTAACCAGCATTCACTGTTAAAATACTGTTTAAAAACAACTGTGATTATGTTCAATTCCCTACTCTGTAGCTTTTCAAGCTCTTTTAACTTCCACAAGCTGTTGCAATTTTTAGAAGAAACAAATCAGGGAACATGAAACCTCAGTTTTGTAGAATCATTGGTAAATATTACTTTTAATGGGGCTTGGTTTACAGTAACTAAAAGCTTAATGTAGCTGTATAAATAACTGATTCATCCTATCTTAGTCTTAAGTTCTTTTGGGGTTAGGTGTTTTAATTCTCATTTGCATTTTAACTCATGGTGAAGTTCAAACTCACGCTAGAATTTTGGAAATTTAATTCTCTGTTGAATTATTCAATTTCTAAAGATATTATGATTATTTTAATAGCTTTGCTTGTTACTGTGAACCAAACCTTCTTTCTTGTCTTTCTTAAATGTCCCAAAACATAGTTCAAAACAAAATAAAAGAAGAACATTTAGTTTGTTATTATAGGGGAGTAGAAAAAAGTCTTCCTGACTAGAATTAGCATTCCTGTAAATAGATTTTTTAATGCAAATACTGCTGGAACCTTCTGTGCTTGTGCTGCGACCTGGACAATATTAGGAGAAGCATTTTGCATGGAAGACACAGTTTTATGCTTTAGAATACCCACAAACTAGCAAGGCATTCTCCATAATTTACTTTTATGAGTTTCAATTTCAAATTAATTTTACAAACTTAATGGTTTGGGAAATTATTATAGGAAACAATAATTTAGAGTTGACCTTTTTTGAGCTACCTGTTACTTGATTGGTTTAGCTCGCAATGTCTTTAATTGAATTTGTCAGCAACAAAAATATGTGTGCTAACAGCTGCTGACTTAAATTTTATAATTATTGTTATTACCTTAGATAAAAATTTAGGCAGGCAAAAAAAAGAAAAAGGAAGGGGAGTAGAACAAAGTCACCTACAGTAGTCACCTAGTGTAGTATTTACAGAGTATATGTCTTAATGAAAAGGTTTTAATACTTATTGCTTCTTTAGAAATACATTTCTACATTAGAACAAACTGTGACAAATATTTTTCATGTAGTGAAAAAAATCACAAGCTATATATGAGATGATGTGGGTAAAAAATTATTATATGTATGTTTTTCCTTAGCCATATCTTCATAATATCATCAGGAAAAACACTTTTTAAGTTCAGTCTTGAATTCTACAAATCTTAGCTCTTACTTGCTATTTCACAAATGTTTTTTGCAAGGTGCTGCACATGGGTTTGAGTAATCCCTAGTACCAACACAGGCTGGGGGAGTGAACAGATTGAGAGCAGCCCTGCTGAGGAGGACTTGGAGTTTCTGTTGGATGAGAAATGAACTTGCAGCCCATTTCTGATCTGTATCAAAAGTTGCATGGCCAGAAGGTTAAGGGGGGTTATTTGATTCGGTGTCTGTACTCTGCATTGTGAGACCCCACCTTGAGTGCTGCACTGAGCTCTGGGGTTCCTGGCATAAGAAGGACATGGACTTGTTGAACTGAGTCCAGAAGGAGGCCACCAAGATGATCAGAGGAATGGAGCACTTCCACAAGGAAAGAAATTGTTCAGCCTGGAAAAGGGAAGGCTTTGCAGTGACCTAACTGAAGCCTTCCAGTACCTGAAGGGAACCTAAAGGAAGAGGAAGATAAATTATTTACGACACCATGTAGTCACAGGGCAAGTGGGAATGGCTTCAGAGAGAGTAGGTATAGATTAGATATTAGGGAAAAATTATTTTCAGTGGGGCTGGTTAGGCACTGGAACCCAGACCCCAGAGAAGCTGTGGATGCCCATTTCTGGAGGTGTTCACAGCAAGGTTGGAACCCTGAGAAAGCTGGTCTAGTGAAATGCATCCCTGTCCATGGCAGGGAATTGGAACTAGATCACATTTAAGGTCCCTTCCAACCCAAACCATTCTATGATTCTATGAAATACAGACCTCTTCTTTGTATAATGAATTATAGGAGTAACATCAATACTTGTTTGTTTTGTTTGGTTTTTTTTTAAGAGATATTCTAAAAATGTCTAATTAAAATAGAACAAAACAACCAGACAGATGAATTTGTATACACAGGATATGAAAAAATGAAATCCATTATCAGATAACTAAGTTCTCACCTCTAAATATTTAAAAAATAATTCGGCATTGATTTTCAAGGAGGGAGTTCTGGGGTTTGTTTGTTTGCTTGTTTTTAAAGTATCTGTTTGTCATTAAGTCATGTTGCAAAGAGAGGAATCATGAAATGTATCACTGTCTTCTAGTCTGAAACAATTTTTGGAGAATAAAACAGCAGTTTCCTTCAAATGCACTATTTTTCTCATCCCATCTGACAAACTTCTTCATAGTTTCTTTTTAATGGTGTTTTGCCTAATTTCCTGCCATAGAAGAAAAGGAAATTTTATGTTATTTCTAAAGAAAATATATTTGAGGAAACATGACATTCACGAAGGGAATTGAATGCATTTGAAATTCTCTCTAACTCCAATTCACATACCAAAATGAATTCAGGATCAGGCCATTTGATTTTCCTAGGTATGATTCTTTTTCCTATTGCTCTTACAGCAACTCTTCCCTTTGTAACCTAATGCATAGTTTAAATCTGGTTATTGAGACATAAAAGCACTGTATACTATTGGGAAAAATCTATGTTTACTGTATTTGGATAATATGGGACTTATCAGAAGCATTACAATAGAGTAAGTACCAGTCAGCCAACTTTCAAGAAATCTTTCATGGCTCCACTAGTCCTTATGAATGAATTATATGAAGTGGTTAATTAATGACAAAAATTTTTAGAGCAGAACTCTCTATCCAAAGTCATTCTTCTTCTCTCAGGTTTCTGGAATTATAAATCTGGCATTTTCTTTAATATCTTGCAACAAATTAAGTAAACACATTTCAAGCTGTGGGGCTGAAAAAAATAAAAGTTCTCTTGTATTGCAGTTTTAGAACCGTCACCATAATTGCTAACCTATACTATAAGCAATTTCTCCTAATTTGAGAATATCCTGTTTCAGGGACATAGAATTATGTGCTATTGCCTATAAAATAAAAGTTTATGTATAAAAGGCATTTTGCTATAAGTATACAAAACCTCTGGATTTGGGTGGGCTATTTTTTTTTTGTTGGGTTTTTAGGGTCTTTTTTATTTGTTTGGTTGGTTGGTTTGGTTTTACTTTTGATTTTACTTTTGCTTTCTTTGTTTTACATTTTGAGAAAGCACCATATCTGACAAGATGCTGTGCTTCTCGTAGACAAAACAAGTTGATGAAAGATTTTAAGGCATGAATTGTCACAAAAGAACAAATATAGAAAAAGAGTAGAAATCTGATCCTGTAAATAGAAAATGCAAATAATAATAATCCAAGTAAAAAGTTGATGTCAGTATATTCTTTGCAGCCATTCAGAAATTTTAAAGGGTTTTTAGCAAATTTAAAAGTTGTGTTTTTCTGATATATTTGAATAATGCCTCTTGTATTGGAGTAACTATAATAAAACATTTTCTATTCTGCAGGTACTTTCAAAACCCAATTTCTACCAGTAATAGTTGTACAATGAAAATGTGGAAACTGTAGATTTAAAAAACATATGCAGGAAGCCAGGTGTTGTGATGGCATAACCTCAACCTGTTAGGAGCTTGCTTTGTACTATGGCTGTGAATTTCTTGATACAAGTCATGTAGTACATCATAGTGACATAATTAATTTAAATCCCTTCTATATAATAGCATGTTCCTTATCAGAAACATATTTCCATTCACCTGCAAAGATGAATGCATGTGAAGAGAAACACTTTGAACAAATTACTTTTGCCAAGTACTGATAGTATTCTTCCCCAAAAATAAGTAAAACCAGAAAAATCCACTGTTCATGATTTCTAGTACAGTATCATGCGGTATTGTCAGAGGGTTCAGATGTAACAGCAACCTGCTTATTTTTAAGCAGTAAAAAAGCATTTTTATTCTTCCAAGATGCCATCCATATTACTATAGGAAATCAGAACCACAATAATGAATTCAACAAAACAAACTAACTATAGTTGTTTATAGGATCAAAGCATGTTGAAAGCACAGAGCAAACAGACAAAGAAAAGTAAAGGATTTTTGCCTTTTTGGAATCTTGAATATCAAGTCAATTGTGAAGATATCATGTACAGATTTTTCATACAAGACTTCAGAAAAAGGTCAGACATGTCTTATCTTTTTAACATATATTGTCAACTATTGGGTCACTCAACATTGCTATTCATGTTTACTGAAAGACTACTGAAAATATGCAGTTATTTAGATTTGTTTTGAGTGGTTTATAAAACAGAAAAGTTGATTAAATCTATTATATATTTGCTAAAGTAAAGAGAGAAGAATACACAGTATTCTGCATTACAATGTTTCAGAATGGAATATGTTATCTAAAATTGTATTATAATACTTAAAAATCTAGAACAAAGTTTAGCATCTTCAGTACACTATGAGTAGTTTTTCTTCTTTTATATTTTTGAATGCCTGCATTTACTAAAGTGCTGCCTCAAACAGCTTCTTCAAATGAGCATGGAAAGCATAGTCTAAATGATAAATCCTCCAAAGAAAGTAAATTTTCTCTTAGGATCTTACCAGGAAACAATAAAAAATTACATGTGGGAAAGTAACTGTACAACCTTTTTTACTAATTCTCAACAGATGCAATGCTCTGAAGAATCAAAATAACAACACAGCATTATATATATAGTGAAAGTGCATTTGAATTCAAAATTGGAAAGATAAATGAAAAAAAATTACTCTTAGAATTAGAATACTCTTTTAGAGTATTCTAAGAGTACTCTACTCGAAGAGTATTCTATTAGAATACTCTTAGAAAAATTACTCTTAGAAGCTTCATATTGTATTTCATAACTTGCATAAGGTACAACAGAATTTCTGTCTCTGGAAAGTTTATCACTGTCCTAGATCAATCAGTTTTACAGGTGAACGCTACTTTCACAAAGGTCAACTTTACTAATCTATAAAAAGAAATGCATTATGAAATACACTTCCAGCAGGTTCCTGGAAAACATCGATGATAACTTCCTGTGCAAGGTAGTGAGTGATCCCAAAAGCAACTGTTTGCTGCTCAACCTCATACAAAGGCCTTGTTGATGATGTTGTTGAAGTCTTGGCTGTAGCAACCATCATATTGTGTAGCTCAGTACCCAATGAAAAGGTATCAGGACAGTGAATAAGATTACAGCCATTGACGTCGGGAGAGCTAGCTTTAGCTTCTTTGGGGATCTTCTTGAAAGAGTCCCAGAGGAACAGGCCCTGCAGGGAAGAGTGCTCCAAGGGAGTTGGTTGAAATTCAAGGATCAGTTCCTCCAGGCTCAAGAGTGATGCATGCCAATGAGAAAGAAATCAAGTGAAAAGGGCAAGAGACCTCCTTGGATGAATAAAAAACTCCTGTCATTATTCAAGAGTAAACGGGAAATACACAGGAGATGGAAGTGAGGTTAGGTCACTTGGAGTGAATATAGAGAGGTGATCAAAGTAGAAATGAGACTAGAAAGGCCAAGGCGCATCTAGAATTAAATGTGGCCAAGGATGTAAAGGATAACAAAACAGGCTTTTCAAATATATCAATTACAAAAGAAAAGTAAAAGAGAATATAGGCCCATTGGTAAAAGGAGAGGACACCCTGGTAACAGGGTGTAAAGAAGACAGAGTTATGGAATGCCTTCTTTGCATCAGTCTACACTGATGACACCAGCCTCCAGAAATATCTGACCCAGGAGACCAGGGTAAATGAATGTTGGACAGAAAACTTCCTCTTGGTCATAGAGGATTGGGTTAGAGGTCAGGAAAACATGATATCCACAATTCCAAGGGCCCTGATGGGATGAATCCACAAGTGCCGAGAGAGCTGTTGAACATCCTAGACAGGATGCTCATGGCCATCTTTAAAAGGTCATGAAGATCAGGAGAGGTACTGAGGAACGGAAAACAGCAAATATCACCTTGGTCTTCCAAAAAGCCATGAAGGAGGAGCCAAGGAACTGCTGCCTCACCTCAGTCACTGGAAAGGTGATGGAGGGAGTGCTCATTCTAGAGTCCATGACTACCACATGGAAGGCAAGAAGCTGACCAGAGTTAGCATGGGTTCAGTAAACACAAGTCATGTTTGAACAACCTCATTGCCTTTCATAATGAAACAAGTAACCAGATGAATGAGGAGAGAGCAGTGGATATTGTCTACCTCAACTTCAGCAAGGCTTTCGACACCGTCTTTCACAACATCCTCACAAGCCAACTCAGGAAGTGTGGATGAGGTGAATGGACAGGGAGGCGGATTAAGAATGAACTGAATGGAAGATCCCAGGGGGTTGTAATCAGTAGTGTAGGGCCTGGCTGGATGCCTGTCACTAGTGGTATCCCCAAGGTTCAATACTGATCCAGTATTGTTTAACTTGTTCATCAATAACTTGGATATGAGTTATTGATGCAAGGGGCAGACGTCTCCCCAGCAAGTTCACTGGTGACACAGAGCTGGGAGCAGTGGCCAATACCCCAGAGGGCCGTGCAGCCCTTCAGAAGGGCCTTGAGAGGGTGGAGAGATGGGCAGAGAAGAACTGTGAAATTCAGCAAAGGCAAATGCAGGGTTCTGCACCTGGGGAAGAATAACCAGGGCACCACAACAGGCTGGGAGCTAATCTGCTGGGATGGAGCTTTGCAGAAAAGGACCTGGATGTCCTGGGGGACAACAAGCTGTCCATGAGCCAGCACTGTGTCCTGATGGCCAAGAAGGCCAGTGGTGTCCTGGGGTGCATTAGGAAGAGCATTGCCATCTGGTGGAGGAAGGTGATCCTGACCCTTTGCCCAGGCCTGGTGAGGAACATCTGGAGTGCTGTGTGCAGTCCTGGACCCCTCAGTGCAGGGGAGACACGAGAGGTTCTGGAGAGGATCCAATGGATGATTATGGGACTGGAGCATCTCTCTTACAAGGAAAGGCTGAGAGAGTTGGGCCTGTTCAGTCTCAAAGGGACAACTGAGAGGGAGCCTTGTTGATGTCTGTAAGTATCTGAAGGGAGGGTGATAAGAGGCTCCAGAGTCTGCTCAGTGGTGCCAAGTAATAGGACAAGAGGCAATGGGCAGAAAATCATGCACAGAAAATTCTACCTGAATATGAGGAAGAACTGCTTCATTTTGTGGGTGACCATGCACAGAAAGAGATTGCCCAGAGGCTGTGGAGACTCCCTCACTGGGAATACTGAAGAGCCGTCTGTATACAATCCCGTGCAAGGTACTGTGGAATGTCCCTGCTTGAGCAGGCAGTTCGGATCAAATGCCAAACTGTGGTCCTTTCCACTCTGACCCAATTTCTGTGATTATCAAACACATGAAAATTAATAAAAATCAATTTTATTTAGAAGGATGTTGATTTTAGACATAGTTGCATGTAATCACTGCTACTTTCAGACAAAAAACAAAAAAAAAGTAGTTTTTTTTTGATATAAGAATTCTAATATTACATAAATTTGAAAATTAACACCAGAACAATAACAACAAAAAACATTCCAATTTGCTAAGCAAAAGGATTTTAACAAGGTTTTTGGGGTTTTTGTGGGTGGGGTTTTTTTTGGCTTTTTTGTTTTTTTTTTTTTTGGTGGTTTAGCTTTTTTTTCCTAAACTATATTGTTCTCTGCCAAGAGCACATGGAGGGAAAATAGGGTCTTTTGCTATGAAGTTTTGGCCAACTCCACAAAAAAAAAATTCAGACAAAAAGGTGTTCTCTATGAATTATTATTTAATCTTTAAGTATGCAGAATCCTAACTAGGCAATAAAATCTGTCAAAACCGTACAGGATCTTAAAATGCCTTTTGTGAAACAATCAATACTTTTTCTTTAAATAATCCTAACATATAGGAAAATTGGTGAATATATTAACTAATTTTTAAACTCATGATTATACAATATACATATGATATTTATAATGAAAGTTTGATATATTTGTATATCAAAAGGTCACACTAAAAATGTTCTTTAAAAATTTCTGTTCTCCCAATAAACTGACTCACCATAAAAGTGCCACAAATATGCTAAAATTAAACCACAGATCCTGTGCTGTGAAATCCTGTACTACCTGGTTTTGAAAAGTAAAATTATAGTTGCAAAGAAGCAACATTTTATTTTTTATTCAGATTATATATTACAACCTCTGTTTTCTAACTCTAGATTGCCTTTTGTGACTCATCTACTATGGTAAGCACACAGATACTGAGAAATACTGACCTGTATTATATATTTCTTTGCACTACTATTTGCTCTATGTTGCATATTTGGGAATACCAAAATACCAATATTTTCTTGGAAAGAAAAACACAGATTAAAAAAATTTTTCCTTTCATTTTACTGAAAATCATCTGTAATAGAATAGTATGAAGAATTGAGTACTTTCAACAGATGCCTGATTAGTTCATGAAGATTTTTTTTTATTCCAGTTTTCTATCTATACACAATGAAAGAACTCTAGAAGAATGAAATTACTTGAAGTATATATAATTTTGTGGACAAAAATATTTTCACTGGTAATGCATCTGTTCTGTATTGATTTCTTTTTGCAATTCTATTAGGTTGCTTTCTTAATCACTATTCCTTCATTAGAAATGACACCTAGCCTTATATTATTATCAGTTTCAGTAAAAATATATTTATGAACAATATAGATTTTTATCAAAAAAGGAGGTTCTTTTTTCATAATTTTAAGGTTGATCATGAGGTTAAGTGAATTTTGTGCTGATGGTAAGTAGCTAAATGAACCAGAATTTTTAGCCATAGCTATGGTGTTGCCTGAGTGTGCGAGTCTTCACTTTTTTCCAGGACTCCTCATCCATCTTTAGCCACAGGACTCAAAACTGCTTATTGCCTTAAGGAGCAGTTGACTCTGCATAGATGTCTCATCTTTGACCTTTGTGCTGTGATTGTGGGATGTGAAATATTGTAAAAACACACAATTTTTTTGTAATGTAATTCTTTATCCTCAGCATTTGAACTCATTCTATCATCATATGTCAGCTAGCCAAATAACTCAAACTGAAAGAATGCATGTTCAAACTGAACAAATCTAAATTGGCTTCAATAATATTGCCTAGAGGTTAAAGCTTGAATATACTTATTCTAGCTTGCCAAGCTATTGAACTGATAGTCAGTGTTAAGAATTTTGTACTCATATATTTTATTAATAAATTATTTAATTATTAATAGGAATTCCATCATAAAAGACTTAAAAAATAATTGCTTCTTTTAAGTCTGTGATCAGAAAAAAGTAATAGACCTCATCTTCTATGCCTGCACCTAGAGTTTTCATCTTTTTCATCAATCACAACAAAATTGTTCTAAATAATGAAGATGTATTGTCTCCTCCTGCATGTATCTTAATTATCATAAAAGTGCTGCAGACATATCTCTGTTCATCCGAGTTTAAATATGGAATCTTGTTGCCGTGCGTGCGCGGGCTTTGTTTGTGTGAATTTTACTCAGTTTTGTGTAAAGTTGTTTTTTTTATTAAGGTTTAAAATGGCGTTTTCAGGCTCAGTTTTCAGGGCTCCCTCCCCCTTCTACCCTTGACAGATAACTGTCAGCCGCTCCCAAGTTGTATTATGATTTGTCAGCCGGGTTTGTCTTTCAGTGTAATGTTCCTTGTCATTGGTTGTGTGTGATTTTTTCCCCTCCCTCGGGGTTCCTATAACTGCCCCAGCCGAGGGGCGGGGAATTGGGCAGTTTTCTGCACACCCCCTCCCGCTCGCACCTGTCCTCCCTTCCAATAAACCCTCCCCCGCTGCAGAAGACTGCCTGCCTCACGTCTCTTCATTGCTCCGCCTGACCTAGCTGCTGCCGTGGGACTGTTTGCCTTTGCTGGGTCGCCGTCCCGTGCCTCGACGCAGGGAGGACCCAGGCAGCTGGCTGATCGCCCTGCTTGTTGCAGAAGCTATATCAGCTGGCCCATTAGGCTGCCGGCTGCTCACCTTTTCTCTCCCGCTCTGCTGTGGGAGCTGCCGGGCTGTCCTTTTACGAGCAACCGCAGCATCTGAGATACAATGAAGTCTGAGGGACATGCTTTGTATTTCTGCATTATCAAAATTTCACCCTTAAGGGGAATAGTATGTTGACATTTTCAGGGCTGAAACTGTGCTCACCAACCAGAGGAAAACACACCACTGAATTTCTGTTTAAGAGAAATCAATACATAAAAGAAGCAACTTCTATTCAATTTTCAGCAGGCATTTCTATGCTTATGGAGTTTTGCTAAAATACTTCCTATAAGAGATAGTTTGCACAATTTGGATTTTTTTCTTTCCATAACAACTGAAATGAAAATGAATGGAAGTTAAAAAATTGTATATTATTTTATACCTATGCCACAAATACAGAATTCTGAAACTAATATGAATATTAAACCACTGAGAGTATACTGTAAATTTGGCAGAGGTTTTTTTCCATTTTTAATTATCCATTGTTTTTCCATTGCTATTAATTCCTTCAAGGAAATGTGTTAAAGTTGATGAAGTTACAGAATTTTAGGAAATTTTATTTATTCCAGATTTACAGTCTCGAAGAAGTGGGAATCTAGCCACAGGAAATCAAGAATTAACTATGAAATATAAATGTTAATAAATAGTTCACATTTATTTAAAAAAAAAACCACTCAATCTGGTGCAAGATACTGCAGAAATAAATTAGATTTGTATTTATTATATTTTATTCTAAGAATGTGAATTTGTTCTAAGAATGTGTTTATTAGTTTGGGTAAAATAATTATTGCATCGGAACTACTTGTATTTTTACAGTAGGAACAGCAAGACAAGGGGATAATTTTAATACTTCCAATTAAAGTAATTTATATTTTAGCTAACAAAATGAGATAAGAGGATGACCAAATGGCATGATTTTAGATCACATTGTAATCGGTACCACATTTTCAAAGGCAAGGAAAAAAATCCTTGAAAAGGAAACTTAGTATTAAAATGGAATTTCATTGTTGGTATTCACTCCAATAAACAGACACTGCTTGTGTGACATCACTTCTTTTAGATAACAGCGTAGTTAGTGACATTATACTTCAATGATATGGCAAAGAAAAAGTCACTCAAAGGACTGATAAGAACAAATATCTGCCTGGTTTAAAAGTAACAAACTATGGGTGAACTTCATAAATTAAAATGAGAAATATTTTTTCTTGTTTACTTTCTAAATTGTCCATATATCAACAGCAAGAGAGCAGAGAATTAGAATCTATGCTGCATCAGTGGTCCTACCTCTGCAATTGATGTACAAAATGTAACAATCATTTCTATGTCTGTAGCATATGAAATAACATACAACTTTATTCTTCTTAGGATCTAGAGTTTCAAAAGGTTTTCTTGCACTCATTAAATTCTGGAATTTTCATATAACAATTATATATAACTGAATTTATAAAACGGTTCTTGTACATGGCATCTAGCTTAGAAAAACCCACATGGTGTTCCATTGAAAAATGAAGATTTTTTTTCCAGCACTTGAGCTCCAACAGTAGCACAAACTTTGACTGAAAGAAAAAGAATGAGCGTGGTATATTAAGGCTGAGAGACATGGGACACAATTGTCTAAAACATGACTCACAATCATTGGGCCTTTCATTATTCAGAACTTTTTTAAAACCTAGAAATAAGTAACAATTGTGTCTGTTTTCTCTACTCAGTATTTAAATTTAAAAATTTAAAATAATCCTATTTCAAATGAAAATTCTCAGTTAGAGAGTATTATATAAGAGTTACTGGAGTGTTGCTAAGATCAACAGAAGCTATGATGTAATTTATTAGAGTTTTGTAAAAATTGCCCATCTGGGAACATTGACAGGTTGCAGTGACCTCTTAAATCCACAAGCCTTCTTTGCAGTCAGGAAAATAAAAGCCTTTAGAGTTTTGTCATACTCATATTGGTGTGGATATGGAATATTCTGGAAGGAGTCTGACAAGTAGTTGCTAAATAGATTACTGAAATTTGGAAACATGACAATATCTAGCATTCCTGAGTGACTCGTTCTCTACTGAACTAATTACAATAATCACCCAGATTTCCACATATGTAGGAACCTAAGATTTCTGGAAAAGAGAAACTGAGCATGTAGGAATTAACTGCTCTGTTTATGTGATTTACAGTTGATCTGTAAATACAGAAATAATCTGACACCTCTGTGATTCAGACTTCCTACATATGAAGTAAATCACAGATTTACAGTTTTGGAAATTTGCCAAGAGAGCCTGGAAGAAAAGTTTGTCAGATAGACATTGAAGGACATTTTTATAGAAGTTAAATCTGAAATGACAATTCAGCTGATCAAAGTAATAGATCTACACCAACTTACCGCCTCACCAAAATGTCCTCATAGCACAGTTAACGACTGGAGGATTAAAAGTGTAAGACTCTTCAAGATTTCCCTGAAATAAAAAAACAATCATGTTTTATTTGCTTTTCTACAGCAACCCACCAATAAATTCTGAAGGGTTCAAGAAAGAGAAAAATTAAATACACTGATAATAAATAACTTCTGCAAACAGTAATCATTGAAAAGCAGCAAAACAAAGTGGAATTTCAAGAGTAACTGTGATGTGAAATAATATAAATCATATTCATACACAATTATTTATATTGAAATTATCTGTACTTGATTGAAGTGGTTATGAAACAATTGTGTTCCAAACACATTGTCTTAGTCATAAACACTTTCTTTCTTTGTCACTGTGCTAGACCAGCCCTTTCTCAATGTACTGTTTTGTGCAAAAATACTGTTTCATAACTGAACTTATGCTATTAGCTCTTGAAATACACCAATCATATCACCAAAATCAGCAGTACTTGCACCAACTTGGTAAATTACCTTAGGTATATGCAAACAGAACTGTAGCCTTTTCAATTGTAAAGTTATCTTTTCGCATATCACAAACCTGTGACAACCTCTACCATGTGGATATCCATTCAAAGCACTCATTTAGCTCTTTCTCACTTGCAGTCAAGCTTAAGAGGTGAGCCTGTGAAAACCCCATGATGTTCAACAAGGCCAAATGCAAGGTCCTACATCCTGACTGGGGAAACCCAAACATAAGTACAGGCTGGGTGGAGAATGGATTGTGAGGAGAAAGATTTAGGGGCGTTGGTTGATGAGAAGGCATATGCAACCCAGTAATGTGCATTTGCAGCACAGAGAGCCAACTTCAGGGCGACATCAAAAGTGGTGCTTCCAGAAGGTCAGTGGAGGTGATTGTCTCCCTCTACTCTGCTCTTGTGAGACCCCATCTGGAGCGCTGTACCCAGCAAAAGAAAGATATGGACCTATTGGAACAAGTCCTGAAGAGAGACACAAAGCTGACCACAGGACTGGACAATCTCTTCTATGAAGATGGGCTAGGAGAATTGGGGTTGCTCAGTCCAGAGGAAAAAAGGCTTTAGGGAGAATTTGTAGCACCTTCTAGTATCTGAAGGAGTCTTTCAAGAGGCCTGGAAATGGACTTTTGACAATGGCATGTAGTAATAGGCCAAGCGATAATGGCCTTAAGTTTAAGGAGTGTACATTTAGGTTGGATGTTAGGAAGGAATATGTTGTCCAAAGAGGTTGTGGAATCCCCATCTATGAAAGGTACAAGGCCAGGCTGGATAGGGCTGTGTACAACTGGTCTAGTGGAAGGAGACCCAGGCAGGGGATCTGAATCTAGATCTTTAGGGTGCCTTCCAGTCATAACCATTCAATGAGTCTATGATTCTGTTATCTTTCCTTTGGGGTAAGGCTGGGAGAGGTAGAACTGCTTAGTCTGGAGAGAAGAAGGCTCAAGGGAAAACTCATCAACACATATAAACAACTGAAGGGAAGATGCAAAGATGGAGTCAGGTTGTTTTCTTTGGTGTCCAATGACAGGACAAAAAGCAATGAGAAAAAGGAAACATAGGAAGAGCTGTATGACTATCAGAAAACAGCTTTTTTTTACTATAACTAAGTACTGAAGCAGTCTGCCAAGAAATTACTGTGGAATATTCATCTTGGAAATACTGAAAAGCCATCTGGACATGGTCTTAGGTAACCTGCTTTCAGTAGATCTGCTGAAAGCAGAGAGCAGGCAGGCGGGCCCTGATCCAACCTTGATACTCTGTGATACTGCAATATTTTTTACACAGCACTCATGAGTTTGTGTTTTATCCACTCACTCAGCAGTCTGGGATTGATAACAACCTTCCACTGTTTTATATATCTCAGTCATGTCATTCAGAAATCACAATATTCCTAAATCATTTAGGAGAGAATAAAAGTAAATACTAATAAATGACTGCCAATTATCAAGAATGTTTTATCCTAAAAACTCTCTTCCCTGAAATATTCTATTTTTGTCATAATACAGTAACAGTTTCAGTGGTTTTGTTGTTTGGGTTTTTTTTGTTTTGTTTTGTTTTGTTTTTTTTTTTAATTCACTGCATATGCAACATAAAGACAATTGTTGAAAATAGGCAGGTAGAAAAATTTGTTATGAACAAGTGTTAAGTAGTATAAAATACAAGGGGAACATATGTCTGGAGCATTTATTTAATATGATCTTGCAGGGATTTCAAATGTGGCGAAACATGGTTGTATAGGACAATGGACTGAGTTAATCATTTTGATGTCAGAAGCACTTCACTATCTGCTTTATTTTCCACAGTCAGACTGGAAGCAGAGTGAATAGAATCACACAAATAGTAATGTTGTCAATGCTGAAGCCTTAATGACATGGTTCAAATTATTACTTTGAATACATATGTTGTTACATTGTAACATTGCTGTGTTTATGGCAGAGAATTATTAGGCTGATGCAAACATCAGTTAGTATTTCCTTTTTGTAAATAAAGCATCAATTATTATTTTTTTCTTTATCTAGGTTGCTTAACTAATCATCACATCATAGGAGTGCTGATTAAGCAATATGAACTCATAAAATATGTCCTGAAAATTGGTGCACTATGCATTGCTCCTTTTTAATAAAAATGTATTTAAATATAAGATTTTTCCATTCTTTTATCAGTTCTCTTTGTTACTCTGTACTATGCATTTTAGTTGCCTGTATTAATTAAATTTGTTTGGTCCAATTACATGGTCTTTCATCGCTAGAAAATGATGAACCTGTTCTGTTCACTGAAAGACTATTTTCACATTCAGTACTTTCCCTTTCTGTTAATAGTACTGTTTTTCATCAACTTTTGCTTTAAAAAAACCCCAGAAATTCCAACCAAAAAACATAAAAATATTGCTTAAATATATTCTTAATTTCTTAAATTGCTTAAATAATTCTTAATGTTCTAATTTGTTAAGCACAGTTTATATAGATCAATTTATGGTCATTTTCTTGAAGAATAAAAAATACATTCTGTGTACATTTAAAAGAAAGACAAGGAACTATTTCAGAGTTGTAGTAGAGGGACAGAAGTTGAATAAGACTTTCACTGCCCTCTTCCCCTGCACTGTTTTTCTCTACTTACAATTCCATGGCTCTTTTCTATTTTTGCTCAATTTCTTTTGATAGTTTCACAGTTAGGCCTCATTCAGTTTTTGTCTCAGTATCAAAGATATCAGTGTATCAGCATAGCTTTAAGCTTAAATCATAGATGATTAAACTGCAAAAACTGACAAAATCAACAGCACATCTGAATATCATAGGGAGGGTAGCTCTGGGAACTCATCTATTTGGTTTCCTAAACTTGCTGAAACAGAAAATCGTTGGCTACTATTTATTTAAAAGATAAAAAAATAAGAGGATGGTGGGTTACATTGCTAAAATATCAAGGGAAATATGTTGCTATACAGCCCCACAGGATCAATAGGCTTGTTCTTTCTTAAAAATAAAATAACTTATAAAATGACGATTTTTCTTTTTTTACAAAAATACTCCTTCTCTTAAAAAATCTTTTGTGTCTCCAAAATCTTTATTCACTGTATTTAAATATAAAATATAAGAAAGCAGATGTCACAGTTCCCAAACTTTGTTTCTAAGTCTGTGTCACACAATGCTAAAAAGCTCTTGAGGGAAAAGATGTGGTCTCTGCTGAGTGGCTGTCAGTGGACTTTGGGGGCAGACATTGTTGTTAGACTCTGTATGACCATAGCCAGGCCTCTCTCAGGTTTGTCACTGGTATATTGAGTTGGCAGTCTTCTGCTATGTCACTGACATGCCATGCAAATAAGTAAGTTAATTGAAGAATACTGTGAAAGCATGTGAATCTGTGGGAATGCAGGTAACTCGTTTAAATTTGACCTAATTAAGGTTAATTCTCTTGTGGTGGTCCTTTAATCTTCTTAATCACTCTAGTATTGAAATAATGAAAATGGGTATTCGTTATATTCCATACCTTAGGCAGGCAAAACTAGCAGCTAACACGGAACAGCGGGTATCTTCATTGCTTCATGCTTTTCTGCCCTGTCCACTGTTTCTCCCTTGACAGAGTCCATGAGTCTAAAGAACTCAGTAATATTACTTAGGAAAAAAGAGTTTCATTTTCTGCAAGTTTACCTTTTTGATGGCAGTCTGATAAATGTTACACCTGGACAGGGAAAGGGGCAGAAGCATATGAATTGGTACTTTTTGTGGTAACTAGATTGTAGTTTGTTTTTTTCAAAAGAAAAACCTCTCTCAGGGCCCTGAAGGTCACAGTAAGGGACAGACAAAGCTCTTTAACAGCTGAAAAGCCTGTCAGGAAAAATGACATAGTATTCAAGCCATTTTTTTTTTTTTTTTTTTTAAGGAAAACAGTCTTGTTGTATATATGGATATGGCACAGAATAGAAAATGAGGTCCTTTATGGATTCATGACCAAGTCACTTCTATGCTCTGGAAAGGAAAGAAACACCTACACCTAAATCAAAAAATTGAAAGAGAAGGAATAAAGTAAATGACTTATAAATTACTCAATGCAAACAATGGTCATGCTGGGATAGCCTAGTTCTGAGTAACATCATTTAGATGCTGGGAACTTCAACCAACTTAACACTGTCTGTAACATTAGCTCACTTCAGATTGAGATAATAAAAGGTGTGTAGAAAATCCTTAAAGATGGAAGCACTGAAAAAATAGAATATCAGGTTCATTATAAGGAGGAAAGGTGAGCCAGAAGCTGATTCTTCTACAAGCTGGAGGTACTTAGTCTGATTTAATATCAGAGAGTAGACTCCATGCTTCTATCTTCCTACTAAAAATCTTTAAAAGAATGAAAGACTGCATCAAACGTTGGTATATACATTAAATTCTCCTTTCATAGTAATTTATTTTCCCCCACAGAATTGGAAGTTATTTATATTTAGGATTTTTTGGTTTTGACAAAGAGATTATACTGTCAAAAGTTGTTTTCTTATTAAGAGCAATTTTCCCCTTGCTGATACAATAACTGCCATCAACATCTGACAGTCATTTTCAGGATGTGTGAGTACACTCTGTTTACTGTCATCCTTGCAAATACGAAGTGTGAAAAATATGTATTTCTCAAATAAAGTTTAGAGTAAAATATTCCTTATTTAACCATTTGCTTTCAATCAAGAAAGAACATCAGGAGATGTGTCTTTGGCTCTAAGCAGCAACATGAAAGAGGAGGAAAAATATAAATTTCTCAAATTAAAACATGAAAGTGTGAAGAATGATATCAAAATCGGGATTTTCAAAATTCAGAAAATCTGGTACCTAATTTAGTTCAATTAGTTTCCTTAGAGAACAAAACTGCAAAGTCTTTCAAAAAGACTAGATAAACCAGGAGAAATGAATACTAGTCTAAAAAAGCCAGAGTATTTCCCACTTCTACAGGTAGCAGTATACATGAAGGATAATGAAAAAAGCTGATTAAGAATTCTATATCTGATGTGTTTTATGAGACTAAAAGATATTTTACCCTTAAACATTTTCTCAATATTTTCCTGATCCCTCAATCATGATTAATCCTGGCCATTCAATGTCACCTGTGTATATAGTCCAGAAAGACAATAGCAGGTGATGGAGCTAAGAGAGGCCTATTAAGACCTCTCACTTGCCTAACCTCATTTTCACAAACAGACTGAAACACAGTCTCCCTCTTAACTGTACAACACAAGTAGGCAGTCTTCCAGGAATGATTTTACAGCCAAGTAAATCAGTGTTTCTTCTCCTGTAAAGTCATTCTCAGTAGTATTCTCATTGCTATTAAGAGGTAGCACGATGAAGAATAATATCAAGAAACATGGTATTGCCCCAGTGGGAATGTAGTAGGAAGCAAAATAGAGTGGTTTCAGGCTACTATTTAGAAGAGATTTAAGCTCCAATAAACAGGACCCTGCAGAGAGATAAAGGAAAAATGTGTTTAACACATTTTCACCTATTAGAATACCATCAGTGTTGTTTTACCTTGCATTTCACAAAGTTTGACAATTTCTATTCCAGTGCTGCAGCAAACTCAAGCAGTAAAAGAGCTCCTAAATCATAAGAAAAAAAATTAGTAGGGCAGACCTCCTCTAACAAAATATGTGCCAGTAATAATAATGTAAACACTAGAATTTGCTCTTCATGAGACAGAAGTTCCTGTCAGACTTATCACAGGCTGAGGTGAAAGCAGCGGCAATGGCCAACCGAAGGTGTCAAGGGCTTGGGCAGCCCTTAAGGCCTGGCTTATTGCAGGGTCTGCTTCTGCCCAGTTCCGCTGATGTGCGGCCAGGGCCCTCCCCAGGTCCCAGTGCCCACACCTGTCCTGCCCATTCCCTCAATATCACTGCTGCAGCAGGACAGTGTGGCTTCCCCAACAACACTGCATCTCTTTCCTCTGCTAGGGGAACACACTCTGCAGGCGCGCTGTATCAGGCCTGGTGTATCCACAGCTGCCACATTGTTCTCCCAGGGTATCCTCACCTTCCTAAGCCCCTACCTGTGCATGGGGCTGTGTCCTAAGGCCAAGTCGTGGTGAAAGGCGCCACGGCTGTGCAAGAGGCTGCCCTGCAGCCCACCCAGATTGGAGCCATGGGTGAGCACTCACACTAGGGCTGGAAGCCACAGTCAGGCACTATGAGGCCTTGCCCCAGGATGTGCCTTCCACTGTGATCCCCTCAAGCCAGCCGCAGTGGCGCCTGGCCAAGATCCTGGGGCTGTGCCCACAGCGGCAGCTGAGCTGGTCTTCTGCTCCACTTTCCTCCCAGACCCTGTCACTGGGAAACTCTGGGCTGACCCATGTCTATCCGCTTCCCTGCTGCCTCCAGGACCTTCTCTTGCCCCTGTGTTTCACCTTAATTCCATAACCTGGCCCTGGTGTGACTTTGTCATAGGCCCCTGCTCCTGCCTTGGTTCCAGGTCCCACCACAAAACAGAAAAAAATTAATTTAGAAGTATTGTTTTTCTTTTGTAGATGTGGAACAAGTATGTCCTTTTTGCCAAAAATTTAACTTGCTAGATCCTTTGAAAAAATTTGAATTTTCCAATGTGTTAAAAGTTTAATCATGGTCTTCCTTCTGCTTCTGCAGTAAGAAATTTATCCAACTTTTTTTTTTAATTTTCTTTTTCTTTTTTTTTTTTTTTTTTTTGTTTGTTTTTGTTGTTTTGTGGGTTTTTTGGGGGGGTTTTTTTTTGGTTGGTTTTTTTTTTGGAAAATAATTGCATAATGATTTGGGGGCATTGACATCAGCTTGTCTCTTAATTGCTCTATTATTAAAGCACTAAATAAATTTTCTTTTTTCTTTTTTACTAAGCCTCAAGATTAATTTATCGTCTAGTCAGTAAACTATGAGGTGAAAACTGTTGACAAACGTTTTCTCAGAGTTCTAGGCATAGAAAACATCATCAGTAAAATAACTAATTTTTATGAGCTAACTTGTGCCTTGGAGAAACTGTGGTAGGCACAATGCTCTGTATTTGAAATACAGCTAAAAACTATTCTTTTATGAAGCCCACCAATCTTCTTGGTATAATTAGGAATTTTGTAAATAAGATTAATTTTAAAATTTCCTTCTGTTACTGCCCTTACTTTTTTATCCATTTGAAATTATTTTGTTTCTGTGTCTATTTTTGTTTTCAATGGTTTTTATTTAAAATGTCCTCTGTTGTTTTGCTTCCTTTATATTTTTAATGAATACAAATAGTACTCAACAGCATTTGGC
>NW_005054390.1:2674398-2728498 GCF_000277835.1 Geospiza fortis
CCTGAAAATGGCATATTATCACAGAGAAACTGTTCAGCAATGCCAATAAATAACAAGAAAAATCTGCTAGTAATGGGTCAACTTGTATATCACTCAAAATCTACAAGACAGGTATTAGTGAAATGAATTCACAAAAAGATAAAAATTAATTGTGGATGGAGAGAAACCACAAAAAAAACCTCAGAAATTCTGCCATTATTTCTTCTAGTGATACACCAAGAAGAAGTTAAAAAATATATCCTGGAACAGGACTGCAGGAAATTTTTCACTTTTGTGCAATGATTCTACCTTTTGTTGCTGCTGTTCCTTTTGGTTCCAGTTTTTGGGGGTTTTTCTTCTGTCTTCTTCTATTGTCTTAATAAAACATCTGATATACTATAGAAAATTTCAAATTAGTACATATCAGAAAGTTATGTTTTGTAGGAAAAAAAGGATATATATTTATTAAATGTGCTACAGTTATAGAGTGCACTTTTCAAAAATCTAAATATATGAATAGAATTCCCCACTGCAAAAATTCTTGAGCATTTGAAAATTAAGAACCATATTTTAAGTCCTTAAAGCGATTGTGTGGTCCAGTACTGTCTAAGTGAATCCAAAGTTACCAATACAGGCTAGAAAATAAAAGCCAAAGTGTTATTTTACCCATTCCTCTCTTCTGACATAATCTCATCGTACCCTATCTCTCTAACCCTTTTTAATTGTATCCGATCTCTCGAACACTTTTTAAAATAAAATATTTCTATAGACAATTGATACAGGTGATCTTACCACAAATAATAGCAACCTGGGGTTAAAAGGAAAAGGGCAAAGAGTTCTCCAAAGTAATCTGAATCTATGTAGTAAGAAAAGAACAATTTTCTTTGTGGAAATTTAAAAAAAGAGAAAGGGAAATGGGAAAGAGAAGAAGAGAAAAGAAAAAAAAGAGGAGAGGAGAGGAGAGGAGAGGAGAGGAACGGGAAGGGAAGGGAAGGGAAGGGAAGGGAAGGGAAGGGAAGGGAAGGGAAGGGAAAGGAAGTACACAAAAAGAAAACAGTAATGTTTAGGCTACAAAGTTAGAAAAGCTTGTTCAATGGTTGCCAGTAAAACACTTCCCCTGGTATATCCATTCTACATGCAACATAGCTAAGAAATTGTCAGCAGGTAACTGAAAGCTGTTTAGTTTTACTTTTACACAAATTCATGTTTTCTAATTAAAGTCCTTTCATAGCATTTGATTCAAAAATGCAGCACAAGGGAAGGGAAGGGAAGGGAAGGGAAGGGAAGGGAAGGGAAGGGAAGGGAAGGGAAGGGAAGGGAAAGGAAGTCCCCAACAACTAAACAGTAATGTTTAGGCTACAAAGTTAGAAAAGCTTGTTCAATGGTTGCCAGTAAAACACTTCCCCTGGTATATCCATTCTACATGCAACATAGCTAAGAAATTGTCAGCAGGTAACTGAAAGCTGTTTAGTTTTACTTTTACACAAATTCATGTTTTCTAATTAAAGTCCTTTCATAGCATTTGATTCAAAAATGCAGCACCCTTTTTTAAGCTAAACAAAACCAAATTTGTGGAGCAAATTAAATGTTTTGTAGTATTATGTTGAAGTATGTATTACAGTTGCATTGTTTTAAAGTAAGCAAAATATTTTTTATCTCTCATATTTGTCAAAAAACCAGAATTTGATGGGATTCTTTTAGACTTCTGCATCATTAACCAGCTTTAGCTTTACTTACGAGTCCTTTAAATATCAAATAACAAGGAAGCTGATGGCAGTGGAAGAATTATATATATAATCCTTGGCCTACATATGTATTTTTGATCATTTTTATGTATAAGTATAGTATAATTGTAATCAGCTGCATCTGAATCCTACAGTGGCTTATTCATGTATTAAGGTATAATTAAACAAGAAGCTCCACAAAAGAGGGATTATTTGTGTGATCAAGTTAAGTCTATGCATAGCTGAATAATCTGTTGGATAGTGCCACAGGCCGTTGCTGTCTCAGTAGTTCATGGGGGTTTTTTTCAGCAGAAGAAAAGAGTCAGTGTAATGCTCCTTTTTATAGACAGATTTAAAATAAAATCAGTTAATTATTTATAGGAAGCTGGGGCATACACTTAATTGGATTACTTTAAAATATTCTATTTGACAATATCCCTTGAACAGGAAGACCTTATGATCTTCTGTGAATAGAGAATAATGTCTGAGCTAGACTGATCTTTAGGGAGGCTGTGTATATCCTGTCCAATACCACTTGCACTACCAGTGTGCCAAGTAAGAAGAATGGCTATGAATGACAAGTCCACTGCAAGGAAATACAAGGAAATCTGTCTCAGTAAAAGCCAGAACAGCTTCAGATTCTTGCAGCTGTTTAAGCAAGTTTAGTTGAAGTTTAGTTTAAGCAGTGCATCCTGTCACCTAAATAAAAATTTAACTACAGCTTTGGTCCGCCTTCCTTTATCTAAATTGTCAATATAGTAAAATAATTGTAATCTAATATATACCTCCTGGTTTGGCTGGTTTCAGACAACTTAGTGACACCAGTTGTGTTTGGTCATCTTGAAAATTAAAACTGGAGAAGAATAGTCTGTGTAAGCAATTCAGCCATCAGCTGGGAAAAAAAAAAAGAATTTCTTCTCTGAGTTTGTGCTTAATATGCATGTTTATAATCTGAATTGGGGTAGGTGGAGAGTTGCTGCCATCTGCTGGAAGGAAATCTTTCCTGACTAAATAAAATTGGAGGGTTTTTTTAAGAGTAATCTAATGAAAAATTAAAGCTATCACCACTGATGACATTCAGGTGCTTAACACCTGTGTAGCCATCTAAATGATCATTATTCTAATCGTATTAAGAGTGTAAAATTATGAAAATGTGGACCTAAATCTTGCAATTCAAGGTCTGAATGGAGGACTTTTTAATTAAGCCATATTCATAAATATGAACTAGAAAGCATAGATCCTTTCAAAATAGGGACAATACAAGATGCAAAAGGAATAGGAAATAAAAATCAAAGAGGTTTCTGCAGACAATAATTTGTTTAATTTTGTAGTGTAAATATCAGTGCTACTGTTTTATTCATTATGATATGTAAAAATGCTGGTCTAAAATACTGATGCTATGGATAGGTAGCAGGAACCTCACAGTGAATACCCAGATTTCCCTAAGAGTTGCCAGGTTCAGAAAACAAAAAACAAATATATAAAAACAAAATCAAAACACACCAGTTTTGTCCACCTGCCAGGAGACTGCACTTTAGGTCCCAACACACACAGAGTAGCTAGCACTGCGAAGAAGTTTGATGCTGATTGTTAGAATAATCAGTACTAGGTACCTTACAGGGCCCTGGGCATTTTTTAAGAGCTTTTCTGTCTTCATTCTCAGTTCTGTTTCATCTATGTATAGTCCCAAATTCAGTCAACACTCAGTATTTCTTCCCAGTTAAATGCCTGGTGAGGATTTCAAGACAGCCAAGTTAGATGTCGAATGATTTAGACAGATTTGTGATTTAGACGTGAGTACACAGCCTCACAGATTTGCAAGTTTTAGCCAAAATACATATAAGCGTTCATATTCCTAAAAAAAAAAATAATTCCTGTGTAATCTCTTTGAGGATGGGAAGGAATTGCAAGGTAAGATGGAATGGAAATGAGACCTAGAATGAGAAAATCTAGCCAGTTGAACCACTTAGAATAATATAAATACACAGTGGAGGCGTATGGTGAGAGGAATTATGATTACATAGTGAAATGATAGATTGATATCAGGCTATCATGCCTGAAGTATTTGCTGTCCCAAGAAAATTTACACCAAATTATATTGTAATTTAAACTGCACGATAAATCATTTATTTCCTGCTAGTCTGAGGTTTACATTTCACGTCTTTTACGGCTCATTAGTGTTACTAAGTTACAAATACCAGCTGTTAAATTCAGCCCGCTGGATTTCAATCTAAGGTTTATTTACAGTGCCCTACTCTTAACTTTGTCTTTAGGTCCAGTGTTCATTACCTTGATACTGAGATCTTAAATGTGGCCAACAGATGAAATGTACTGGAAGATAATTTTTAAAATGTACTCACAGAGGTACACCTCCACCCATTTTATCAATTTATTCTGATGAGCAAGAACAGTATATTTTCCATCTTCACAAGCTAGGTTTTGGAAAGTAGGAAATTTGCAGGTATACTTCCATGGTTGGCACCTTCCCATGTACTTATTGTATTCACACCATATTCTCAGGCCTCTACAGGGCCACACTAGATTTTCTAGGAGTTATTTGGATAATTGCAGAGAAAAGCATTTCTCAAGGAATGGGGTACATCTTAATGGGAAATGTAGGACAATATTGAGCAAGGGATATGCCAGCTACCAGAAGCAACTACACCAGTGTCTGTGTAATAGTATACTTGGGCTAACTAGAGAGAAAGACATGAAAAGCAGATATAGGAAGATGCATAAGAAATGAGGTAAGGAGACCTCTGTGTAATCACTATGATTAAAATTCCTACATTCAGGTTATGGTACTAACCTTAATTGTAACTATATATTTTCTGAAGTCTAGAAGACTTACAGAAAGATTTAATAGACAAATGTTATGCAAATATTTTGTATAGAAATATAAAGAAGATTGAGAGGTTTTGAATAATATCTTTGCGTAATTTTTTGTAATGATGCAGTGAATCTGTGACACACTTTTGCAAGAAATTGAAAAACTATTCAGTCTGGACAAAGTAGTTCCTTGTAATTACATGTAAAAAAATGTGCAAGGCAGGTTCAATCTCCTAAAGCATAAAAAAACCCAAAAAACAACACAACTTGTCTCTTTGTAAAAAACCTTTGTATTTAGTTGAAAGTATGCATTCCTATCACAAGCCATGCATGAATTAGAAGAACAGAAACACTCCCCCCTGGTCTTAGCCCTCTTAATTTAATACTGTTTAAGAGAAAAGGCAAACATGCAGCCTTGCTAGAAGCCACTAGTCTGTGCTGTTGTATAAGAAATCTGTATTAAGTCAATTCCTTACAAATACAATTGTAATCATTTCCATAAGCATGTTTTGTGCCATTAGGTGATACCTATAAACAGTTTGGAAGAGTTTTAGCTTCTATTGTCCCCTATTCCATTTTGGTATTCTACTAGAAGTAATTTATATATATATATTAGACCAACAGGTGAATCTTCAAGCTAGGAACTCTAACAATTGAAATGTGCAATAGGAAGGCTGCTTAATGATTAAGCTAAGGCTCAAAATGGGTGTTAACGCTATGAAAATTTTCTTCCATTATACTGATAGTTTAAGGGGCAGAGGAAGAAAAACTCATCCCAAAGGTAAAAATATTATTGATACCCTTACTCTACTAACACACAAGTAAGAGATTTTTTTCTTATATTTTGTTTCTATTCACAAACTGCAAAATTATTCTTGCTACATTTTAGCAACAGATTTTTAATGGAGACTATATACTATTTTTGTTAATGTGACTTTTTTCTTTAGTCTTTCCTGTTATTCTTAAGGACTTATATTAACTGTATTATAAAATAAGGCACCATAAAAATATAAATGTGAAATAAATATCCTTCTTTCTGAATGAAAACATGAATTTTGTATTCTACCATAAGGCAAATTCGTTGCTGATGACACCTGTAAGCAACTTCACAGAAAGGACAGCTTTCAGTATTTCCTTTATTATCTCTACAAATAATATGTTTACCAGCAGCTAAAGATAATCCTTCCATGTCTACAATATCTACACTCTATAACTATTTCCATTTCCCATGTAAATTACTCTGTCTCTGAAAAATTCTAAGAGTATAAATGAGTTGTTTTTTATATATTTTTAGTTTGTAAAAACCAAAAGTATCTATAACTTTTATGATATTAATCCTGGAAAATATGTGTGCTCATAAGATGTTTGCAATTTAAGCAGGACAATTAGACCTTTTTGTCACATCATCATTTTGATTCCTTGTCAAAAGAAAATATTACCAGAAGTCTGCAATTCTGGACTGTCTATCCAGTTCAAGAATATATACACTGTGCAATTCTCTTTTGCTCTTTTTCAGGACTACTGTCCTTCCTGTCACACAGATCCTTACCTTCAGAAATTTAATAAGCTCAAATTATAGGCAAGAAATCTAAAGTATTTGAGGCAATCAGCAGAACAAATATTAATGAAAGTGGGTAATTAAATTAAATATATCCATGGACAGTTTGTTTCCAGGGTTGTTTTAATACCCATACATTGCTGAATGTGACATGAGAAGTGTTTAAACATTTCACAGCAGAAATCTGTTTTTAAGTGTCAGGCCAAAGTTAAGTTGCACATAATTTGTATACCATCAGTTATTTAGCAGCCTTATTCAAATAGTACACATAAGGAAGTGTATTTCCATTCCAAAAAATCTGAAATTAAACAATGCATGAATTTTTCTATGTCCTTATTTCTACATGATCATTATAGTTACCATTCACAGGACTAAATTAGAAACATACTTATCATTAAAAAGAAAAAAAAAAAGAATTACAGGCTTTAAAGTTCTGATTTATTCATAGACTCTCATGGAACAGTCAAAAGCACAAATCCCAGTATATCTCTTTTCCTCATTCAATTTTATGGCAGGAACTCTCACAGTCTGTATATAATCCAGTTCCAACATCAGGCAGAAATGTCAGTCCATGGGGAACTTTAACTACTTAAGAGTCATTAACCTTAAATATGTCATGCTAGAAATATTCTCTATCTACTTTGAATTCATATATATATATATATATATATATGCTCTAGTCTCACCCTTGTGAAAGACTCCACTCCCAGGTTTGCAAGGCAGGATTTGCACTCCTTCCAGCCTAAAAATTCTATTGAAATAAATTGATTTTCTGAACCATAACCTAGCCTATGATCTGACCACAAGTGCAACTTTGGAGTATATTTCATTATTTTATAATGACTTTTCTAAAAAAAATTTTCATAATTCAATAGCTAAAATTACATATTGCAGCTATTAGAAAGCTATTTGCTCTAGGTAAACTACTTTGTTAATTTTGTCGAGATTTAGTTGCAAGTGTGACAGGACATAAGCATACTATTGTAGTTTACTATGAGGTAAGCCAAGTCAGCCACTGGAGTGGGTCTGGTCTGAAGTAAAACAGTAAAAGGAAAAGTTCTGGGTCAGGTAGGAAGAACACCAGGTCTTTGCACTATATTATTTGAAAGCTAAAATACAGTTGATGCCTTGGTTCAAGCATTCTGATTTGCTCAATCTCAAAATTAAACTTTACTTTGGTGAGTTTAGTCCTGGGAGGAGTAATTTTGCCTTCACTTTCATGTTAATGTGTTCATTGCTTTATAGGAATATGAACTCTCAGATTATGGAAGCACATACCCACCTGGAGTTCCTGGAGGATCCCATGCTGGAGGAGGTGGGTGTGCCCAAATGTACCCCATAAGAAGCCTGTACTGAAGCAGGCTCTGGGCAGGACAATAACCATATGGAGAGTGGAGCCGACACTGGAGCAGTTTGCTGGCAGGACTTGTGACCCCATGGGGGTCCCACACTGGAGCAGCCTGTTCCTGAAGGACTGATCAAAAAGGAAGGGATCCATGCTAGAGCAGTTAATGAATAACTGCAGACTATGGGGAAGACTGCTGCAGACTGTGGGGAGGACTGATATTCAGAAATTTCATTAAGGATTGTCTCCTGTGGGAGGCATCCCACATTGGTGTAGGTAAGAGTGTGAGGAGGAAGGAGTGGCAGAGACAAGGTGTGATAAACTTGCAGCAACTCCCACTTCCTGTCCCTCTGTACCACTTAGGAGGAGGAGGTAGAGAATTTAGAAATTTAGTTGGACCCAGAAAGAAGGGAGGGAAGATTTGGAGTTATTTCTCATTGCTGTATTCTGGTTTTATTGAAAATAAAATAAATTAATTTCCCCAAGGTCAACTGCGTTTTGACTGTGACGATAATCAATGAGTGAACTCCCTCTGCCCTCATCTCAATCCATAAGGATTTTGTGGTATTTTCTCTCCCATGTACAACTGAAGAGGGGAGGGACAGAGCAGCTTTGGTGAGCACCTCTCATACATCCAGGTTCAACACATAATATATGCAACCACTCTTTTGAAAGGATTGGATATTAGTTTTTGATGGGTTTAAATACTAGAGCTTTAATGTCTGTAAACTTGACAGGTGGGAAGTTAGTGGATTTATAAAGACTCAGCACACTGAGGCCACAGACCCCTCAGTTTCCTCTGAAGTAAACATCTGCACAAGATCAGGACCTACAGCACTGTAGAGGAGCAAAGAACAGGTCATAGAATACCAATTTTGTTTCCTTTGACAATCTGTGTAATCCTAAATTAGAGGCATGCTTCTAAGTAATCTACTGTTTGATAATAAAGTGTTACATGCAAAATACGTCAAAAATCCTGGCAGATTTCCCAAGCAGATTTTACTAGTTACAAGTTTGGTATATGCTGGTCACACTTTCAGTTATGCGAGTTATGCACATATCAGGTATTTGAGGCAGCAAAATCCATCAGTTTAAGCAAATAGTCTTCATTTTAAGATATATGTCTGTAAAGATCATAAAAATTCATAGAGACAGCTCTGACCATTGTTAATGCTAGTAACTATATGAATTATAATATGTGGAGAATATGAATATAAAAATACTGCATTTACTTTCAAGAATTTTCATACCAGTGTTACACATCAGTTTTCTGTGTTCAGTACTTGTAAAAGTGAGAACAACAGCAATTTTCTAATATTCCTTTAATGAAGATTAGCAATGTTAGGTTTCTCTTTTATTTCTTAGCCAACAAAATATTTAGAAACCAAAGAGAATATTCAGGGGCCAGTAAGCAACCTGTATTGGTTGAATTTCTCTGGCTGACTCAAGTAATTTCTCTACTTCTCCAAAGCATCTACCCATTTGCAGTGACAGAGGCAGGGTCTTAAGAAATTAACATGTCATTCGATTATTTATTTATCTTTAATAAAGAGAGACTATTGATTTTCAAGGCTAGTTTCCAGTTCTTGATGGCTAATTGAGAACATTTAGGAAGATTTTTTTAATATATTCAAGGCAAGCTTTATGCCTTTCACAATGCTCGCAGGGCAGGGAATTGGGGGAAAAGAAAAAGGAAGAACACATTTCTGGCCACAAGAATGAATATGTGTATTCTATTATCGTACTCTGCCCTCAAGCCTCATTAGTGAAAAAGAAATGCTCCATCTTCACTAAACCTCCCACTCCATTAATATATGTTTTTTCTCCATTTTGTTACAAGAATTAAAATGAAAAAGTAGATTTTTAGTAGTACTTGGATGTGAGAGAGAGACATTAAATCTGTTTCTGTAAAATAACAGATATTGCAAGGTTCCCTAAAGAAACATTATAAACCATAGGTGTAATATTTTTTTACAAAAGGAATCATAATACAATCCAGAACAAAAAAGCTGTATGGAGAACCATAGCAACAGGAAACTGATGTCAAAAATCAAACTGGTGAAAGGCAGAAATAGAGATAAAGTACTGATCTCTCTCTCAAAGAGAAAAAATACTGTGTGTTTTGCTGAGACCAAGATTCCAAATTTTGCCTTCTGGAAACTGCTGTTAGGAAGACTTCCCCAAAGGACTGAGATATAAGAAAATTGGAGTAATGATGTCAGGAGCTAGAATGGACAGTTTTAGGATTGAAGTCTTAGAGCTGCAAGCAGGCATATGCATCTTTGCAGTTGTCTAGTAAGTCTTCAGCAAAAAAAAAAAAAAGTTCAGCTTGGATAGATCAGAAAAATACACCTTTCTAACTGTGGAAACAGCACCCTGTCCAATGCCCAGAACAGGTGCAAAGCAGCAGTTGCACAGTTGGCAGTAATAAAATGCAAACAAATTTTTGTTAGTTCAGCTCTATGCAGTGTAATAAATTATGTCAATTTTACAATGTTCTATGCTGTTTTTTTGGTTTTTTGATTTTCTTTTTTTTTTATCATATGAACATTACTTCCACTTGTCTGGACAGTTTAAATAAAACTTGGACTAAGAAAGATCCTCAGCAGATAGAAACTGACCTTGCAATTGTGGCACAGAAACTCTGCTCTGGATTTGGTCTCTATAGTGTAGATTAAAATTAAATTCCTCCTTTATCATTACTGTTCTTTTCTGTTATAGCTGTGTCTGCAGTGCAAAACTGTTACAGCATTAAATGCTGAAGTCCTGGTAACGTGACAATTGGAATCTGGTGGTTAACAGCTTCTAAGTCTCCTGCAATATTAATTCCTTTTCCCCTCCTTTATTCCTTTTTCCCTGCTTTATTCCTTTTTGTCCATTTGCTCCAGCTTCTTAAATTATTTTAACACCTTTCCTTCTTATCGTCAGGATGAAGTGAAAAATACTTGCCTTTTCTTACTAATGTGTGTTACGTGCCCGGAATACACAAGTTCTTGTAACAAATCTACAAAGATTACTTTGTCACTATAGAGAATATGTAGCACAGAAAATACAGGAAAAATGCTAAATTTAAAAATATTTGCTTTGTGAGGGTAATAATAGAAGAACAAAAATAGCCAAGATAATTTATTTTCTTAGTTAACACTCTCAGAATGATTACATAATTTCGGTTGGAAGGATCAACTCTGGGAGGCCTGCAGCACAATCTCCATTTCATAGCAGGGTTGATCCTTAATTCAGACAAATTTACTCAGAGTTTTCTCCAGCTGACTCTTGAAAAACTCCAAGAATGGAAATGGTATAATACCTCTGGACAACCTGTTTCTCTGCTGGCTGTCCTCCTGGAGAAAAGGCTTCTTCTTTCCAGCCTGAGGCTCTCATGTTAAAGCTTGTTTTGCTACCTTTCAACTTCCTACCACACACCACTGTGAAAAGCCTGACTGCATCTCTTCTTCCCCTTCCAGTGGTGCTGGCAACACTGTTGAGTCCCCCTGAAGCCACTTTATCCCAGTTGAACCAGCCCTGGTGCCACAGCCTCTTCTCACAGCGCAAGGGCTCCAGGCCTCATCATCCTAATTGCAGTCCCTGAACCCACTCCACTATGTCCGTGCCCTTCACATATTTTAGGGATCAAAACTGAATAGAATATCCAGATATAGTCTAATGAATGTGACATAGAAGAATATAATCTCTTCCCTTGATGCCCCTGTTCATAAAGCCCAGTGTATTTTTGGACTTTGCTGCTGGGATGCACTGCTGATTGCACACTATTGTACTACAGCCATAATATAAAAATATGTGTGCCTTAATCCATCTTTTCTATTGCATTCTTTCTTTTTCTTGAGAACAAGTAATTCAGTTCTTGTGTTCCACTGAAAAATTTAATCACTTCCTGCTCTGCCAGTGAAACAGCAGTTTTCTTTACCTTTTTCAAGAGACATACTGCTTATTCATCCCAAACTTCAGAATCCTTCTCTAAATGTTCTAATAGTGATTTTCAGTCTTCTGTACCAGATTTAGTAAGTTCTACCTACTTTACTGTTACAGAATCATTCATTGTTCCCATATATGAACATTATAGGCATTCTGAACTATCTTCTAATTACATTATAGATAGAACAATTTTCCAGTTATCTACGCCTTGCAAATTTATGCAATAACTACTTCACTTGTGTTATTATTTTTAATGTCAGTGGTGATCATCTGTATTAAAAAATCCAAAACAATCTTAACATGTTATGATCCTTCACCACTCTATAAAAAATAGCATGCAAGCTAAAATAAACAAACAAACAAACAAAAAAAAAGTAAAAGGAAGAGAGAAAATATAGACATATCGATTTACATAAAATAAGACTACTTTGTCCTTTAAGATGTAAAAAATATCAGGAAAATTGAAATAAATTCCAGACCAGAGCTAACATGTACCTTAAGTCTGTCTACGGACAGTAGCAATATAGCCAATGCTTACTTTTCACTGAAATTAGATATTATTATATTAAAAAAAAGGATGACATAGAAATTGAACCTAAGAGCTGATTATTTAGAATCACAGAATCATAGAATATGTTGAATTGGAAGGGGACCATCAGAATCATTAAGCCCAACTCTTGGCCCTACACAGGACACCCCAAGAATCACACAATGTATCTAAAAGCATTGTCCAAATGCTTCTCTAACTCTGTTGCACTGGTGCTGTGGCCTCCTCTCTGTTCCACTGTGCGAATACCATCTGTGTGAGGAGCCTTTTTCTAATATCTAACCTAAACCTCCCAACTCAGCTTCATGCCATTTCCTCAGAACCTCTCATTGGTTACAAGAGTAAAGAGATCAGTGTCTATCCATCCACTTCCCCTCATGTGGACACTGAAGATTTCAGTGAGGTCTCCCTTAAGTTTCATTTTCTCCAGGTTGAATAAGCCAAGTGACATCAGCTGCTGCACATGAGGGACTCTCCAGACTCTTTGCCATCCTCATGGCCCTCCTCTGGAAGGTGTCTAATAGAGACTTTAATTTATTTTATATATTATAGCACCCAAAACTGCTCCCAGCGCTTGAGACAAGGCTGCCTCAGGGCAGAGCAGAGCAGGACAATCCCCTCCTTTGCCTGGCTGTGATACTGTGCCTGGTGCCCCTGCAGGACATGGGTGACCCTCCTGGCTACCAGGGCACTGCTGACCCATGTTCCACTTTCTGAAAATCAAGACCCGCAGGTCCTTTCCTCAGTGTTGCTCTTCGGCGTCTTCCCCAGTCTATCACACGACCAGGGTCACCTGGTGTAGAATCCAGCACCTGCTGGTTGGTGATTGACCATCTCTAATTTATCTCACATCTACCTAACGGCCAATAAAATGCCAAAATTTATACTCATGTACCTGCTTTTGTGAAGTATCTAAACCCACACAGGTCTTGCTAAAATCTGCCTATATTTATTTTCTGTACTATTCCCAATAATTCCTACTAAAACATGATATGATCAAACTGATATTATTTAGTTTCTAAAGATCACCAGGAAATATTAATACTTTTACTAGAAAGTTTTTTTTTAAAATATGCATTTTTTCAGAAACACTTATCAGTTTTAGCCTATCACTTGATAGATCAGTTTTGGAATAAAATAAATGAATTTGTTTCAAAAATAAATTTGTTTCTGAGAGCTTGATTTTTTTCATGGGAAATAAGAGTCTCCTTCTTCACTTCATGACACTATTCATTTAAGGAGACAGATTTTTCATGGTTCTACTCACACAAGCATATATGAATAGGATCTACTTTGTTTACAACCTACTGATATTTTCATAGTTTCTTGGGTCGGAAACTTTTACTAAAACACTATGTATCAGTTGCATACTCCCACAGAAGAATTTCCAGAAGAGTTAATTACTCTTTGAGGGCATTAATAGAAAATCATTGTTTCTCAAGAAATCACTGCTGTTTCTTTTTTTCCCTCTTGCCTGAACATCAAATGTTTCCTGATCTCAAGACAATTCAAGCTGCTCATTGTCTCTAGCAAGTCACTGAAAAAATTCAAAGCTATACATATTGACAGATTCCCTTTTTTTCTCTTCTGTACCTCAAGGAAAAAAAAAGCCTATTTAATACAATGACTAAGAAGTCCAACAAAATTTTCAAAACATATAGACATATTTCCATAACTTCCTGGGTGTTTGGACTTTAGGGTTCTTTTTTGTCTCCCAATACCCTCTGTGGTTACTCAGAAAAGAGAATCTTCTTCTGCTACCATTTATAATCTATTCTGCACACACAACCATACAGGTAACATGTCGTTAGTTCAAATCACAGCACTCAGCATTCCTACTGTTCCCACAGAAACAGACACAGATACACAGAATGCTTTCTATTTATATTCAGCCAATAGTCATTTAATGCTTCGTGAAGATGCACATCTTCAGCAGCTTTACCCTTAAAGTAACACTATAACTGTAAAGCCCCCGTTATTCTTACCACAATTTAGGCAATTAGGGTGTCAAAAAACCAACTTCATAATTTTTATCACAATGTGGTAATTTTTTTGTGGTCACACCTCCTGTGCCTTTAGTGGATTCAGAATGGTCTTAAAACATACAACACAAAATATTCCTAATCCCTAGGGTGGATTTCCCATATTCTTTTCCATAGTCTTAATAAGAACATGTATTCTCCTTTATGGGAGTAGCTCAATAAGACCTCGAAATGAACAAATCTATTTCGCAGCAGAACCTCCTCCCGTCTTCCTTGTTCACCAAGAAATAAGCTCCTTACATCCCTGCTTTGCAAGAACACAAAGGACAACCACAGAAAGTGAACAGAATTGATAATGAGTACCCAGTTTTGAAAGAATGAGAGTGGAGGTAAGGAAGAGAGTTAAAATTATTTTTGTGTCTGCTACCGGACTCTGACCAAATATATCCAGGACAGACAATAGTAAGCAGAATTATGGTTGGAAAAGCTTATTTGCTTTCTTGTCTTGCTTTGTATCTATATGATTTCCTGATTTAACAGGCATTCTCAGAGAACTTTGATGCACAAATTAGAATCTATGTCTCTTCTTGTCTGCATGCTAAGCATCTAAAGAGGGCTGAATAGATTTAAAATCTAAGCAAAACTCTTACAGATTACTTCCAGCCATAAAAGCAATTAGTCAAAATTAACTTATTTACAATTCTGTTGAGGTTTAGGAGTTTTGTTTCTATTAAATCTGAGAAAGCTATATGAAAGTGAGGTAATATAGTAAGTCAGGTACAATGTTAACTGTACAATCTGACTCCCTACCAATTCAATAGGATTTGAATTATCTTCATATAAATAAAGGATTAGTTGCTTGAATTCTGCTTATAACAAAGTATGAACTGATAGAAATTGATATTAAAAAATAAATTCCTTGGTGGGTGGGGTGGGGGGAAGAAAAGGCAAAATTTCCCAAAAGTACAGTAATCTGAATTCAGAAGTGGAAATAAAATCATGGTATGCATCATGTTCCCCAGGCTTACATGGAGTTTTGTTTTAATTTGAAATTTGGACTACATTGAAAGGTTGCTAAAAATCTCCCTTGATCTAATTCTGAAAAAAATTCCTATGTCTATTACAGTTATAAATCACATTCTTAAAAACCATGAATATCATTAAAAGAGGACCTTCCTACTGTCTCCATGAACAAGTAAAAGAATTCAACAAAATTGTTCAATATCAACAGCAGCAATAAAACACTTTTCCTGTGTTTACTGCATGTGTATTTAGGGAGAAATTCTATACCTTTTATTTTATACTGTGTGACTAGTTGAAGTTAAAAGGATTTCCAGTAAGCAAACTCTTTGCAGCAATAAATATCATTTGTTGATAAATGTTTCACTGAGGATAAAATCACACATTAAAGTGCTATTACTTTCATACCCTTATAAAATTGGTTTCTTGAATGGCAGGCATTTTACTTCTTGAGCAATGCTAAAATTTGAACACAAAACAAAAGCTAAACAGAAGGAGAGCAGTTCACAGAATTGCAGAATTACAGAGGAGGTAACAAGCTATTGGTCCTTAGTCTTCCTGGATCTACTAATGGATTTCTCACAAAAGTCTAAAGTATCGATATGTCATCTAAACACTAACAAATTTAGTTCTATATGATAACAAAGTTTAATTTCAGGGAAATTTAACTCATTTCTCTGAAGGCTATTGGCCTAACAGTCACAAAAATAAAATCCTAGGAATATCATGATCCAATCAAACATCTCTTCAACAAGCTGACTATTGGTTCACAATTTTAAAATGAACACAAGAAGAGACTTAAATAGAAACAGCTGGTGTGGGGTGCTTTCATCTGAGTTAATATTTAAATATTACCTCAGTAATCAAAGATTTCCCTACTTTGAAGACTACATAATCTAATTTGTAATAAAATGAGATGCAACATAGGACCTCCTATCACATTACTAACTTGACTGAATCAGAATGAAGCATAAAGTCTACAAATGCATTATTTTTAGTGGTTTACAGCATGTTAAATTTCTTAATTGAGTAGATACATAAAAGATCTGTATAATGAGAAAAAGGCAGGCAAAAAGTCCTCTCATTTTTCTTAGTTTATCTTTTCTTAATATAACAATTCTGCTTTTTGAATTTTTTTGCATTATTGACAGTTATTGATAATTTAATAGTAATACCGATAATGAGCAGCTAAGCCAGAAAAATCTATGTCTGATCTCTAGATAAATTTGCAAAATGTTGTTGCAGCTAAAATTGAAAAAACTGAAATTATACACTGTAGTTTTTGGTCAAGCACTATATTTTAACACTTGTTAAAACAAAATTAACATTAGATATATTTTTCTAGATTATCATAACTAGAATTCTGTTCCCTGTGTCAAAATAAGTTTAACTTTTAAAGACTTTCAATGTTTTTGAAAATATATTTTGAAACTAGTATTCTCTAGATCTGTGTGGATTTGAAGAGAAAAGTGTCCTGGTTCAACAGAGAGTTAATGATTTATATGTAAACTGCTACTATTAAAAAAATATTTTTAATAATTAAAACACAAAAATACTTAGAAATAATTACAATTTTAGAAATGTTTTAAACTAGCAGGTAGGAATTCTTTTTGGACATAAAAGTGGATTTCTATGAAAGAAGAAGTCAATTCTATTGTTTAACAAATAAGATTTATCTTCTATTAAAAATTATCTAATGCCTCTACTGTAATATTGACTCCCGTATACAAAGGTGTTTTCCACCTTTTCCACAGGTATCCAGTACTGGATGAATAGCTTCTTAGTTCAAGTTTTGTACAACTGCTGGTGTTGGTTAGTATCTTTCAATATCAATGTTGTAGAGTACAGTATCACAGAACAGTTACCTTTGGAAGGGTTATCCTGTCTAACTCGCCCCCTCAAACAAGATAAGGACCTTGTCCTGGAAGCTCTTGGATACCTCAAAGGATGGAGGTGTGTACCCTCTGCTAGTTCTCAATCACCCTGACATTGAGAAAGTGCTCCCTGATGTTCAGATGGAAACTCCCATGATTCAGCTAATGTGCATTGCTTCATGTCCCATCACTGGGACTACCAGGCATCTGTGGGCACCACTGAATGTTTGGGATTTTGTATTATTTCCAAGGATGGAGACTCCACAACTTCCCTGAGCAATCTATTCAGGTGCTCAATCAGCCCAAAGTAAAAAAGAAAGCTTTGCTAATGTGGACAGTACCGCGTCTCAGTCTAAGCCCATTGCCTCTTTCTCCGTCATTGGCCACCATCATGAAGATCCTGGTTTTATTTCCTTTCAACCTTCCTTCAGATATTTGCACACATTGAAGAGAACACCCTGACTTTTCCCCTACGCCAAGCTGAACAGTCCTGTTTCCCAAGTCTTCCTTAACAGGAGTTCTCCAGCCCACAAATCATTTTTGTGGCCTTTTTTGAACTCTCTCTAACATGTCCACAGCTCTCTGATACTGAGGAACCCCAAAGTGAACACAATGTTCTGGTATATAGTAGTCACATGGCCTCACCAGTAAAAAGGAAGATCATGTTTGATCTGCTGACAATCCTTCTCCTAGACTAAGAAGCTGTTGGTCATCTTGGTTTCAAGTGCCCAGTGGTAGCTCATGTTCAACTTGGATGCCTCCGTAACCTTCTCTTCAAAACCATTTCCCAGATGGAGGAGCCTAGCATGATCTTATTCCTTTCCTTCCAGATGCCAGTTTCAGCATTTTCTTAACTTCATTAGCTTGGTGTCAGACTATTTCTCCAGGCTCTTGAGGTGTCTTTTCATGACAGCACAAGCCTTTGGTCTATTAGGTACCCCCGCCACTTCTGTGCCATTTACAAAACTGCTAAGGTTACATTCTACTCCTTTCTCCAGATATTTAAAAAGAATACTGAACAGAGTCAGACAGGATTGGCCCCTTGTGTATATCACTAGCTACTTGTTTCCAAGCAGATTTTATTCCACTAACTGCCATGTCTTTCAAATGATCTCACTGCCCACTTCCAAAACTTATCAACAGCTTGCCTGTGCAGACATCATGGCAGGGTGTGACTGGTACCACCATTTTCTGACCCCTGGTAATATTGTTATCATAATTCTGTAAAAAATTCCTAAAAGAAACTATGTCTTTAATGTCAGGTGAAATAGGCTGTGTCAAAAAGCATAGTGAAATCTATAAACTTGACAACATTGGTTGTCAAGTTGGTTAAGCATGACTCCCTCTTGGTAAATTCATACTGACTGCTTCTGGTAGTTTTCTTCTTGGCTGATTGCCTGGAAATGATTTTCATGATCCTTTCCACAGATGAAGGTGGTGCCTGTAGCTTCTGGGTCTTTCTTCTTGCCATTCTTGAAGATAGAAATGACACTTATTTCCTGAAGTCCTCAGACACCTCTTGTAATCACCATGATCTCTTGAAGATAATCAAGAGAGGCTTTCCAGTAACATCAGGTCAGACTCATGAGCACAAGTCATCGATGTCCATGGATTTATGAATGTAAAGGCTGTTCGAGTTTCCCCTAGCCTGCTTCTCTTTCACCAATTATATGACTTTCCTATTTCAGATGTTGTTGCAGGTTTTAGATATCTGGGATTTTTAAAGACCAGTTTTGCTAGTAAAGATGACAGTAAAAAGAGGAATTTAGTACCCTCAGCCTGTTCCGTGTCCTTTTACAGCAAGGTTCCCAACTCATTCAGCAGTAGGACCATATTTTCCTTAGTTTTCCTATACCTGTTGATATGTTTATAGATACCTTTTTCTTGCCTTTGATGTCTGACTCCATTTCATCAGACATTCTCTCTGGACTCTGATTTTCCTACCTGCAGGTCTCCGTGCTTAAATAGTGTCTTTTTATTCCTACCAGGTTACCTGTCCCTATTTCCTACCTTTATATATTTTTATATCTGAGTTTTGTCGGAAAATGTTCCCACATGCAAGCCCCCAGATATTTTACCTGTCTTCCTCCTTGCTGGGATAGACTGCTCTGAGCTTGAAGGATGTGAGTACTAAGCATCAACCATTTCTCCTGGAGCTTCCTTCCAACCAAGGCTCTATGTAATGGGATTGTTTCAAAATGAGCCTCAAAGCTCAAGCCAATTGCTGCTCTCTTGAAGTCATGGTTGTAACTTTCTCTTTGCTCTGCTTCTTCCTTTCAGGGTCCTGAACTCCACCATCTCATGGGAATGGTAATCAAGGCTGCCTTTGACTTTCACAATCCTTCCTTGTGTGAGAATATGAAATCCAGCAAAGCACCTCTACACTCTGGTTCCTTTCTCATTTGAGACAGGAAATTGTCACTTCAGGAATGTCCTATATGGTTTATGTCATGCCCTGCTGTCCTGTTCCAGAATGTACTGGTGTGATTGAAATCTGCCATGGGATCAGGACCTGTTAATGAAGCTCTTTCCAGCTCTCTGTAGAAGGTCTCACCTTGTTCTTCTTGGTCATGTGGTCTACAATAGACATCCAACAGACACTGTTACCCAAAAGCTCTCAGTTTGTCCATCTCCAAGAAAAACTCCATGCCTTTCGGTTGCTCTCTTAAATAAAGGGCATCTATCTTCTCATATTCCTGCTCTGTCCATCCTAAAATGCAGCCCTAATAACTCAGTTGAAGTACTCCAATCATGTAAGCTGTTCCACTGCTTCAACATAATTCCAACTAGATCAAAGTTCTGCCACTCTACACAGATTTACCCTGTTTCTTCCTCATGCTACATGGGTTACTATATAGGCACTTCAGACAGGCATCCCTGATGATTTCCCAGAAGGTGAAAATAGCGGGGAGAAAAATATATTTTGGTATTTCATATGGTGTTTTAAAAGTGAGTCATAACGTAAACAATAAATTTAGGAAAATTTTCCCAAAGTTCTTTTGAAATAAACAGAATTTTAATTGGATAGACATATAACATAGGAACAGATAATCATTCTTTCCAAATCACTTAAAAATATTTTACTCTTTTCATATTTCAATTTCAGGAAGAACAGAATTTCTGTGAACAGAAAAAAACTACCTTTTACCAGAAGATTTCAAATATTTATTGACCTAAATCAACATATTAGTAGTGAGACCAATTTAAAGATTAGTTTGTTACAAATTTTTTAATAAACATTGATTCCAACTTTTCTCTCTCCAACTTTTCCATGAGTCACACAGCAATGTTATTTGTATAACAGAGATTGTATTCCTAATTAATTTTGTGCAATGAAAACTTTATTAGTAAAATATACACTAGTTACTCCTCATTATACAGGAGCTTTTAAAACTAAATTCTAGATACAAGATGCATGAGGAAAATGTCCACTTTGGCCAGAAGAGTTATCTTACAGAGTAAAGGTCAAAGTTTTATAAACAGCAGAAGGAAAAATTTCTGTCTGCTTGGATATTGGAGATTATAACAACACTTGTCAACACTTTTTTGGAATTTTTGCAAAGTAAGCAGTGAGCATGCATTGGAAGCAATAAGACACTCCTGTCTCATATTTTGAGTACTTAATGGAGGCACAGCTGAAGGGAGATAGAAATTAATTTTAATTAACTTTTGTCAAATGTAAATATTCCCATGAAAAAATAAATGAAAACTCAGGATTCTGCACAGGTCTGTTTCACAAAAAAACACGTTGGGGCAACATAATTTTGAACCAATATTTATGCTTAGAAAAAAGTACTAAAACAGATAGAAACCTCTTCTATAAATGCCTATTTATTTTCCTATTATCTTGTTTGACCAAATAGTTCAGACACTTTCTAGAATTTAATGAGCAAGTATCAGAGTGATTAAGACTTGAGAGCTGAATGACAATGAATTGCATGGTCGCATGAACTTGTCAAAATGGACAGCAATCTGGAAAAGAAAGCCTGGACAGGTTAGAAGAGAGTGCTATCAACAACTGTGCAAAATTCAAAATTGAATTTTAACAAAGCCAAATGCAAAGTCCTGGCATGACATTATCAGAGAGCCCAGTCCAGACTAAAAAGTGTGTGGCTGGGGAGAAGCCTTGCTAGAAGAGAGTGGACAATAAGCTGAGCAGGAGTCAAAAAGGGCAAATAGGATCCTCTACTGCATCCCCAGGGGCATTACTAGCATAGATATCATGATCATCCTACTCACTGCTTTTCAGGCCGTGCCTGGACTATATTATATTCAGTTCTTAATCCCACAGTTCAAGAAAGATGCAGACAGACTGGAGAGGCTCCAAAGGAGGACCACAATAATAACCAAACAGCTGGAGAATCTGCCCTAGGGGGAAAGACTAAAGGTCTCTGGTGTCTGTAGAAGAAAAAACTCAGGGGAAAACTGATCACAGCATTCCAGTACCTAAAGTGTGGCTGCAAAAAAAATCAGAACTTTATAAAACTCAATGATGATAATTATCACTTGTTAGGGAACAACAACAACAACAAAAAGTGTATATTTATTCTGGAGTTTAAGCTACCATTTTCAAATCAGTTTTCTGTGTAACATATGATATGCAGAAAGTAAAATAAAACAGGACTATTTAGCTCCCATTTACCTGAAGCAAAGAGGTTGCATGTTGCAAACAATTGTGTTGTGCGACTCAGTCAGTGCATCATAGCTTGGTCTAAAATATCTTATTGGTTCAGCTGCAGCTTAGTACTTAAGTGTAGTTAAGCAAACATGCAGAAACGTGCAGACTACATATATCCCAGCAAGGAGAGCAAATTAACTTTTTCTGTGATTTAGAACCCTGTAAGCAGAATGATGCCAAATAGATCAGAAAATTCAGACGGATTGGATTGTAGAGGTCTTTTCCAGCCTTAATCAATCCATGACTGTGTAAGAATATGACAGTTCTGTCAGTGAACTGACCTGATAATTCCTGAGCTGACACTTGTATCACATTCCACATATTATGTAAGATTCCTGTCTTCTCTGCCTTTTTTAATGTTTTTTCATAATTCAGGGCATGAGATTAGGCTTGACTTCTGTCAAGGGAGCTTATACTATTTCATATCCTATCAGAAAAAAATCCATTAATGGAAAACCTGAATTTTGCCTCCTATAATAGGTTGAATGTCTCAAGATAAAAAGATACCTAAATAATTATAGATTTCTGATATTAGTAATTCTTGTCATATTAGAGGAGACACCTATAACCATGTTTTGTTTATATAAAACAACAGTTTCCCTAGCTGATTTTTCAACAGAGCTTCAGCAAGAAATTAAAATAATGGGTCTTACTGCAGCAGATTTCTCTGATGACAGTTAGCTAATTTTCAATGCTTGAGAACTTAAAAAATATTTTGACAACTAGCAGTGAAAGCTTTCAAGCCAATTCCACTTCCATAGAAAAGTGTCACAACTTTTTATTATGTGTTCATTATCATGGATGTTTATGATGTCTATTAGAATAATTTTCTTACTGTGAGGGTGGTGTGATACTGAACTAGGTTGCCAAAGGAAGTTGCATACACCCCAGTCCTGGCAGTGTTCAAAACCAGGTTGAACAGTTTTGGCAATCTGGTCTACTGAAAGGTATCTTTGACCACGACAGAAGGGTTTGGATTTGATGATTTTAAGATCCCTTCCAACCCTTGACATTCTATGATTCTACAACTTTGGATTAAGAGGAATGAGCGAGTCTGATTTATTGCAAAGTACTGTCCAGTTTCTAACATACTTGAGCTCTACTTTCACTTCTATATTAAATAGTAATGAGTTTATATTCAAATAATCACATACTACATAGATAAGAAAAAGTAACATTTCTGTGCAAATAAGTACATATTTTATTTAATGCGAACACCAAAATCCACATATCATACACAATCCAAGATACTGTAATTTTCACCTGACAAATAGTCTGTTTGATTTCAAGGCCAATATCAAAAAATAAAGGCTGATCTTAAAGTTCTAAAGCTCAGACTTACTGAATAACTCTACTGTTACGTCCTGCAGCTTCATTCCTTGTAACAATCCAGCACAATAAAGCCTTAAGCAGTCAAGCCTCATTTCAGGCACTAAATCAGTCTCTAATCTATAATGTCTCACTAAGTCAATTGCGTATTGCAATATATCTTCCTATGGCCACCTGTACTTGCATATATATGGAACACTGATGCATAGAAACACTTACAGATGGAAAATTACTTCCCATTTCTCATTTCCTATCTCTCAACCCATTTGTTGCCTTTGTAGCTTTCCTTAGTGACAGCTGAAACAAATTATTTAGATATTCGTTTCTGTTTAGTAATATCTAATACTAACACTTTCAGTATATTGCTCAGCAATCAATGATTTTGCAGCTTTTGTTTAGCAGTTGCCTGCATTTATAAATATTTATGTCACTAGCGTATGTCAAGCCAGATCTTTTGTATAGTATAATCCTGGGGCCTTCTATTACAATTTCCCTAATGTGGAGAAAAATTATATTCTGTCATGCTTCTGCAACATGACTTCTAAAGTATTAATTCACCTCATTCTTCTTAATATCACAAAAAATTGTCTTCAAACAGAAAACATGTTTTATTAAAATCCTACAGAAATGTGCAGATGTCTTAAATCAATTAATTTTTCCTTCAAGCTGAGAATCAAAAAAATTTAGTTTCCAACAATCATTCCAATTCAGTTTTCTTTTTGTTTTCAATTTGAAAAAATTGGAAGTTTCTAATTTTTATTTTCATCCTGAAATTTAATTGTACCTCAGACCCAGATCAGATTGGTTTTCGATATCGGGCCCCAGATGCATGCAACTTGACTACCAAGAACAGTATCTGAATTAAAATTTCATTTTTGAACAGAGTATACATTAGTTTATTGATGATATATGCACAGAGGCATCCAACATAGCAATTATGATTTAGTTGTATCTGTTTAAATTACAGTAACAGGAAGGGAATCAATAGGCTCATATCGATATGAGATCATGTTTCACCCCAATAGATACCTAAGTAAGGACTTACATACAAAAGTGAAAACTGTGAGAATAATTTATCTGAAATTCTTATTGGCACATTTTCCAGTCATTTATGACAAGTTGTGAGTATGTTTAACACCTTCATATAAAAAAAAATACAATGCTTTAGAGCAATAATCCATTTTTAGACATAACAACTTGAAGTCCTTGCCTACCTCACAACTACTATTTGTGGGAATACTTCCAGAGGATTAAAAACACTGTGTTATCGTCCAAATATATATGACTGGTTTGCTCTAGGAAAAGTACCATTCAGGTATTCTTCTGAAAACTGATTACAATCTGTCAATATATGCTGCAGGCTGAAGTTACAGTTGATGAGATTTTCTTTGTAAGAGAAAATAAAAATAAACTGTTTACAAAAATAAAATTCAAGGAAGCATTGGTATTAAGAGGTGAAGAAGGGGTCAATATTTACAATTTAAAGAATTTATTAATAAGTAATTCCATTAGTTTTACTATATTGAGAATTAAAATTGAACTTAAAAAAGCAAGAGGAGTCAATATTTGTCTAGGTCTTGCTACAAACCTTGTTGAAGTGGAACGTGTATGTGCCCAGGAATATGTATTAATGACTGTGATTTCAAATGGAAAAATTAATTGGACATCTTGAGACAATATCAAATCCAAAAGGGGAAATAAATTAGGAGGGGAAAAAAGTGAATTGAAACAAAATAAGTTAGGCTTCCAATGATCTTTGGTTCAAAAAGTCGATCCCACAGAATTAAAGACAACCACAAAATAGAACAATTAAAAAAAAAATCATCATCATCATAACCCCTAGGTGGGTTTTGGATTTCGTTAGAATACTGTTCCAGAATTTTCCCAGGTTTCCTTTATCAAAGATTTACCAGTTTTATCAAATTATCTGGAGGAAGGGATCAAATGCACCCTCAGCAGGTTTCCTGGTGACTCCAAACTGGGGGCGGTGGCTGATCCGCCTGAAAGCTCTGCTGCCATTCAATGGGACCTTGATCAGCTGGAGGGCTGGGCAGAGAGAAACCTGGTGAGGCTCAACAAGGGAAAGTGCCAGGTCCTGCACCTGGGGAGGAGCAGCCCCAAGCGCCAGCACAGGCTGGGGCTGACCTCCTACAGAGCAGCTCTGTGGAAAAGGACCTGGGACTCCTGGTGGATCACAAGCTGTCCATGAGCCATCAGTGCCCCTGTGGAGGCCACTCTGGAGTGCTGTGTCCAGTTCTGGGCTCCTCAGCACAGGGACACAAGGAGCTACTGGAGAGGGTCCACTGGAGGGCCACAAGGATGGTCAGGGGTCTGGAGCTTTTCTTCTTCTGAGGAAAGACTGGGTCTTCTGGAGAAGACTGAGAGAGGATCTCACTAGTGCTAATAAATATCTCAAAGGCGGGTGACCATGGCATGGTGCCCGACTCTTTTCGGTGGTGCCCGGTGACAGAAGAGTAGCAGTGGCAATAAATTGAAATACAAAGTTCTACTTCAACATGAGGAAGAACTTTACACAGAGAGTGGTATAGCACCGGGACAATCTGCCTGGGGAAGTCATGGACTCACTCTCCTCTTCTGGAGACATTTAAAACCCACCTGGATGTGTTCCTGTGAACCCACTTTAGATGATCCTGTTTGGCAGCAGAGTTAGACTAGATATCTCCAGAGGTCCCTTCCAAATGTAACAGCTATATGATTCTGTGATTCATTTTATTCTATGTAAATTTCAATCATGGACAACTTCCTACAGTAACAATGTCCTATTGTTTATATTGATTTTTTTCTCCATTTAATATTCACATCCTTTCTAGTACTCCACTCCCTCTACCTCATACCTAGAAAGAAATTGTCTTAATTACTTTGAAAATTAATTACTTAGTTATTTTAATTATTTTTTTGTTTTAACTGTATAGACATTTTCTATTTTTGTTAAATGAGCAAAACCAAAACTTTTCACTCGTTTCCATTATATTTTGATTTCTTTGAATTTGTGTTCATTTAATTTTCATAAAAGTTTTTTTCACAGATTACATTAGCCTAGGAAAAGATACTAGGGATTCCTAGGGTTACTCTGTATTTCAGCTGTACCGCCAATATGAAGCATTTTACCAATGGTTTTGCCTTATTTATTTTATAAAATGCCAAAATATTGACTCTTATGTCAAAATTATTATTTACTGTTTTGTTGAGCAGTGAGTCAGTACAAGAATTAGTTAAATCTCTACACATTTCCATCTCCCAAAGATATTAAATGAATTTTGTTTATGCAGCAAAACTCCTGAAAACTCAAAAGTTTCCATGACGGAAGAAGCTTGTCCTCCAGAGAGCTCTTTTTATAGGATACAGGAGCCATAAAGTCAGACCCAACATTAAAATATGCATTTAAAGCAGAAAAAAATATTATCTTGTTAAGAAGAACTCTTAATTATGATAAAAAACAGCACATGCTTTGAAGACCCATATAACTGATCTAACCTTTAAAAACCAGCACTGATTTATCTCTCCACCGTCACATTTTAATAATGAATCTCTCTGATAAATGTGCATCTTTTTAAAAGACACACAAAGGGCTGTATGTGCTTACCTTGTGCGACTTCCACCATTGATTTAATGACATCACTTAAAGAAATAAAATGGATAGGACTGCAGTTTCTATATATAAATGCTGAGCATTTATTTTTTAGAGCTAGAGCTGGTTTAAGATGCACTCTAATAATGGAAATAGATATATATTCAAAGAAACAGTACTGACCTACTATCTGCACTTTTCTCAAGCTATTTTCAGCACCTTTGCACATTTACATTTCATAAGCAGAAAAGGAACATTTCTCTACCTTGCTTTATAAAAATTGGGTCTGACTTTGGTTTCTGTCTGTCTAGAAGCATTCTTCACTGAATATAATTTCAAAGTCTGATCATTCACTGCTTGTCTTTTGGCTTGTGGCAAGGATATGGCTTAGGTCAAACTGGTTGTTTGGGGGTGCTTATTAGTAAAGCAGTATCACTTAAAAAAAAAAGTTTGGAAGCACTTCACTCTCTTGTAAATCTCAGAAATCCTCACACAGGCCTTACAAACACATACGTACCCGTAATGTGCAAATCCATACTAAGTAGGAGATAGAAGCTGATATTTCCCCAGGTAATAAAATGTAGATGTTCCTTATGAAGGTTTACATACCTTCAATATATTTCCTATGAAACAATATTGTTCTGAAGGTTGTATCTTTATCAAGTATGCTAATCTTTTGGTGATTTCTCGCACAATCTTTACGTGTTCTTAATATTGTTATGGTTTGTTTCATATTTTATTATGTTTTTCCACTGCTAACCTGCAAGTTCAAGTTATTTGATTAAGTAAATGAAACCTTTCAGGAAACAATGTGACTGGACTAAAAGCCAATCAGATAATCACTGTTATCATAGAAGGTCAACTGAGGTCAAAGATAGCTCACACACAGCAGAGGCATAGAGGATGCTATAGAAGTATCACAGCAGAGGTGCTTACCTTCAGTTCAGGTGCTGATGAATTTCTCATCAGCTAACACAAAGCTTACATGTGAAAGCATGATACAAAGAATAACCCTGGAGCTCATCCAGTTTGAAATTCTGAATATAATTTTATAAAGCACATAAACCATAAGCAAACTAACAGCACAAATACAATCAATGAAATAATTAATTACGTTTATGAAGACATGATACAAAAATGGATTACCTATTAGATGAGAACCCAAAGACATAAAAATTCCACTGTATTTCAATATAGCTGACAGTACAGTAAAAGAGAAAAGGAAAGAAAATTACAAAAATAGAAAATTTAGACATAGATATTCAAGAAAATTGCAAACTGCCCTTCACTCTGTAATAGTTCTTGTAGCAGTGCTACCACTTCGTGAGTTAAAGATAGAAAAATACATCATGAATCTTAGATGACTATTATAATGAAACTAATTAAGAGTATCATTGAAAACTAGGTAAGAAATATAGCATCAGTTTTCATAGAAGATATGTAATGTAAACTAAATGCTGGTAAAAAACTTGGGAAGATATATCAAAATGAAGAGGTAGAATTATTACAGGAGGTTGATTGAAAAAAAAAAAAAACAACCAAATACCAAAACCCAAAAACAAAACCAGATATTTATGGATAAATATGAAAAATATGTCTAAACTTAAATGTAGGCATGAAATTTTAATACAGATATTAGTGTGAGTAAGAGTAGACTTTTGAACTGCTTTAAAGTCAGATTGGGATGGCAAAGAAGAAATGAACCCTGGATTATGTTCACTGCAAGATGAACTTACATTGTCATATTATCTATATCTGCACACCTGTTTAAGATTATCCTGTAACATAGAGGAGTCAGAAAATTTAAACAAAGGTTTTAATTTTAAACATCATTCATACCTGCTTATTTTCAGAGACCAGTGTGATGTTCCAACTCTTATTATACCTATACATAAGCATATACAGGTCCCAGTTATCTCTGAATCTCAAATTGTATTAGCAAAAATTGGAGAAAAAGGTCATCCAGCTTACTCTTAATATAATTCTGTGTAGCCAATGCTTTGTATTAGAGGGTGATGACATAAAATCTGAGAAAACAGATATTTGAACAACTATTTTTCTGAGTAAAAATCTTTTAATATCTCAAAGAGATATAACAAGACAGGGATTTCTTGACAGAACTATTAGATACAGGGAAAAGGAAATGTTTATATATAGTCAGTTTATTAGGCAGAATTTGCATAGTGTTATACGAGATAAAGCAAATAAAATTAACATTCCAGAAAAAAATAATTCTTTAGAAGGTGGTAATATAAATTAAACTTCAATAAAAACTGCAGTGAATTGAGTTATCACTAGCACTTCTTCTTCGTTTGGGCACTAAACCATTACAAGACAACAAATCAGCCAAAATAATTCTATTTCTCTTTAAAAGCCATGGATGGATTTGATCTAAATCATTGAATAATGTGAAATTAAGTGGTCTGAATATCTGAGAAGAAATAGTCATTCCCATGCAAATCTTATACAAAATGTAATATTCATACAGATAATACAATTCTGATATAAAAGCTGTACACTCTTGCTCTCCCTTAAAAAGGAGAGGAGGAATCTGTAGATTTTCCAAAGATGAAAGAGACTTCAGGAAGACATAGACAATTCAAAAATGAAAAGGAAAGCTAAGTATTTAAAACACTTGACCTACTGTCAAAATATAGACAGAAAGGAAAAAAAAGAGATGTAAAGGAGATGCAAAAAGAGATTGTGGAATATGTTAACAATGCAATAAAAAAATTAAGATTAAAGGTTTAAAAAACCACACACTGTTGTTTGAAAAATAAAAAGGAAAAAAGATCTTGCATTCCACTTTTAACCCAAAAAGAAGAGAAATATAATAAACAATCTATCCTCATACTGAAGTTTAAAATAGCTCTAGGAAAATATCCTATTCATAAGATGTCCTTCCCCTTCTCACAATTTAAAGACTGGGGTTTTGGTTTTGGGTTTTTTTTTTTTTTTTGGTCGTGCTGCTTCCAGATGTGTCAGTCTGTATTTTGCCTGAAATTACTCCAACTAGTCTTAATTTATGATTTTAGGAACATCTAATGTCCTGCCAATTGCAGTTGGGAAATACAATGGCATGCTTCTTTTGTCAAAATTAAAATGGAAACTTTATCAGGTCGGTATTCTAGTGCCCTGGAAAACTTAGTCTCATTTGAGCCATTTTTCTTAGAAGGGATAATGCTGGAAAACTGTGTATCTTCTTTTTTTTTTTTTTTTAGTTAAAATCCTTTTTTAAAAACTACACTTATCAGCATTCAATATATTTTTTCCTTACTGCGCATTGTAAGCACAAGTTATTACAGGAATATATATATTTGGAGAGGAGAAGCCATAATTTGACAGAAAAAAATCCTGCAAAGTGCTGCTGCATTTTCAATGAGGAGTTGCATGTGAAAGTGCATGTCACAGTCAGGTCTTCCACACCTGGCTGCAAGAACAAAAGGAGCAAAAGGCTGTCGCTAACTGGAAGGCAGGCTGGCAAAGTAAATCACATCTATCTGAACCTGCAGCAACAGAAGATCTGTTAAACATACCTCAAAGGGCATAACTCTGAACACTTTCACAGCACATATAACAGGTTGATCTTGAAATAACCATAAGAAACAGTCAACTAAAATCAGGTCTGTAGCATCTGTTAGGCAACTTTCCTACAGTCAGTGCTATTCACAGGGTGATCTCTACTGAAATTGTACTGGGAAATAAAGGAGGAGAGGAGGATGAAAACATATACATCTGTTTTGTTTCTAAATCAGAAACAAAGAATTATTGTTCTACATGCCAGAAAAATTAAGCTCAAATTACTGGGCAAAAGGATTTTACTGTTCTGGGAATCTTTAAAATAGTTCTGTAGTCCAATGTCAATCTAATAAGGACAAGGGTAATTGGCCTGGTTTACATGAATAATCCTATTGATTTCAGAAGAACTACTTGTGTGAGTAGGTCAATTATATTTTTGTTCTTACTTAAAATTCACATATAATTCTTCTGAAGTCTTGTAACAATTTCTGAAGCTCTTAAAAATTTGTCTAGACTTATTCCTATTTAATATTATGTCAATGCTCATATTCTTTATCTTCAAGACACCTGTTTCTTTTTCCTTAAATTATGTTAATAATCTCTGACAAAATGATAGCCATAACCGAAGTAATGCATATGTGAATATCAAAACAGTAGAGTTATTAATCTAGAAAAACAAAATGTATTATATTACTTTTTAGGATAACATACTATTATTCTGAAACACATCAGTTCCATGTCCTACCATTATGACTCAGTCGGTGTACAGTACATGATATCTTGCTGTTAACAAATACTGTCATTGTCATTTTCTTCCTACTGATTTTAGCACTGCTTATTCAAGTCATAACACAAATTATTTGTTTTATTTCATATGGTGCACAATTTGTATGAATAATGTCTTCCTTCTTCAGTCAGCAAATTACTTCTCAAATTTTAAAAAAAGTCCAATAAGTAATATAATAATGAAAATGTGACTTTTAAGCTGTTCTATATTTTCACACCAAATGGAAATGCCAAATGATTTTATCAGAAATAATATTATTGCAATAGGCATTAAAGAACAAACAATTAGCCACTTATTGCAAAGAGTAACCAACATTTTTTTTCTATTACAAAATTGCATTATTGTTATGTCTGCAATAAAAATTTTACATTCTTAAATACTCGAATTAGATTAACACTGTGGCTGTGAAGATCCTGAAATGTATTTCATGCACAGCGCTTGGCAGGGAATGAAGAAGGTCACTGCAATTCTATTGTTTCTAAAGTTTGGATATCTATGCTCTTTGTCACTTTTTAGCTACTGTAGGAAAGCATGAAATTCTGAATCAAGATGAACTGGTGGAGCACAAGTATGCTTGATGAAGTACATGGGAGGCTTTTCATAAGCAAAACTCCTACTAATGTGTAAAGGCTTTTTTTGACATACAAACTCATTGCTACAGTGCTATAATGTCACTTGTTTTATTAATCGATTATTATACACTATTAAATTGCATTAACATGATTGCAAGCTTAAAGCCTGGTTAATTACAAACATATAATAAACAAGATTACATTACATTATATTTTTTTGCAATGAATCAGCATTTATTCCGTGTGAGTTGAATTTATTTCACCCATTTGGAATGATCTATGGGCAAACATTCTCTCACATTCCTTTGCTGAAAAGAGCAGCAAAAGCATTGACAACAAACTGCTACGGGACTACATTTCATGAAATTTAAATACTAAAACTGAACTCCATAGCTGACATATCTTCTGTTCTTGAGTGAACACCTAACAAAAATCAGCTAAGTTCACAGTACATGGATGATTCCTAGTTTTTTTTTTTTGCACCTGTGCAAGGAAGCACTGTCTGATCTTGATCATGTTGCACCTGTCCTGCTGGTAAAACAGTATCACCTCTCAGCTGTAGTAAATTAGCAGTGCCCATGATCCTTTGATTGGTTCATACTCATATGAACACATACACAACAAAACATTAAATAAAAATGAAAATTCTCAGTCCATTAAAGTTTACATTCATTTCTGACATGATCTCTAGCAGACCTAGCATTTTATCTATGAAGATCAGTTTCTACAGACAGAAAGAGAAAAACAAGGTGTTGAAAATAGTATAGGATATTCCAGAGATTTTTGCCTATACATAATGGACTTCCCAAGCAATGAGTCAGTATTCTGAGATATAGTGAAAACTTTATATAGCAATTATATGTTTGATTTGCATTATACATTAGGTATGAATATGAAATCTAATAGTACCTATCTTTACCCCTCTTTCCTTACATAATTTAAAAAGCAACAAATGGAGAAGAAACTTCATCAAAGAACAAAGTATAAATACAGACACCCATGGTATAAAAAGAAGTTTGAAAAAAATCCTTTCTGCTTCAAAATATATGGCCTCAGAGATAGAATCTTAGCATTATGAATATTAATGTGTATTAAAAACATATAGTAGCACAAGTAAATAGATGCCACTTTTACACTCGGTTTTTGTAGGCGCTCACAATGCAATTTCCTTTGGATGTCCACCATTTCTGGACATCACATGACATCACATTTCATGCACATTTAGCAGGTTATGCCAGCATAACATGCTAAACATGCATGAGCTGTCAAACAGACAAAGAATAAGCAGGAGTAGGACCACTGTTACCAGATTTTTCAGTGGGATTTAGGCATTTCTAATGTAGCTTTAGGCCTTTCTCCATCAATGTCTAAATGAACTAGTAAGAGAAAAACTGTATTCTGAACTTATTCTAGATAACTCTTACAATTCACATTTTACTTCACATTGGTAATATTATAATGTTGCAAATATGTCACATTTCATATGCCACAATATTTAAAAAATAAAATGAGGAAAAGCCAAATAGAAAGTTTTTGGTTAAATATGCTGATATATAGAAAAAAAAAGAAAAAAAAAAGAAAATAAACAGCCATATTTATTTTTAGAAAATAAGGCCTATTTACTGTTATTACACTCTCTCTTTTCAATTAGTCTAAGACAAGCTTTTTCTCTTATTTCTAATTTATCCTTCCTACTAGTTTCCCTTCACACTGAGAATTTGGAAAGAAAAATAACAAATCACTACCTGTACTGCAATTAATTACAGGAATAAGATTATTAAGATTTTATATTCTGTCCTACTTTTTTAAAATAATGTAACAAAGTCTTAACTACTGCTTTAAAAAAAAAACCAAAAGGCATAATATGGATGCTGTAAGGTACCTAAAATTGCATATCTGAAGGCATTATTCTCCATTAAAAGGCTTTTGTACCACTCATCTTGCTAGGATTAGTTAATTGCACAGATACATGAAAATTCCCTATATGTATATCGTAAAACATGGGTCTTTATGTCCTCAGTGGACACTTTGGAGGGTGACTGAAAGGACTTTATTTCCCAAAAAGACTCTCTCCATTGACTACTTAAGAGGTCTGGATTAATAAACTGGCTGCCTGGATTACTCGCAGGAGAAGTATTAACCTTCGTTCACTTCTTTTAACATACACCTGTTTGTACAACAGTGGGACAAGTCCACTGAGAACATTCTCTATGGTTCTCAGTAGAACCATCCCATCAAGGAAACAAAGGATTTGCTGTTTAGTTCTCATGTTTTTTGGCCCTCAATGACAATATCTCCTTAGCTTTCTGTATACTGGCAGACTAACACTGTTTAGTTGCCTACATTAGTGGTCCATGCTAACACTGAAAAACTGAGGGCACATCTACACTACCAACTATGTCAATCAGCTCCGATCTGTAGAGAGAAACACTTGGTTCTGAAACTCTGGAATTCATAGAAGACGCATTTCAGATATTTTGTTTGTCCATTTCCACTTGGGATTAAGCACAATTCTGGTACTGTAAAGTCTTCCATCTTTGTATCATATGGAAAGAATCCAGTTTGTGCTTTCTAGTGCGCCTGAATTCAAAGCAAGGTAAACTGATCAGGAGATTTGCTTTGGAAAGCTGACCTATTATTAGGTATGTATACATAGTCTTTATTCTTTTCATCTGTAATATAGCTGATCACTAGTATTCACTGAAACAACAATAAAAAATTCTACTGTTACTACTAGTTTAATACTATTGATCTTAATAGTGTAAAGACTGAATAACTTTTTGGACACACCCACTCAATATATTTGATCTTAAGATGATGTAACATATGTATATTCCAAATATGTAAAAGCCAAATACGTAAAATGAATAGAAAAATAAGTTAAAGCATCCAATTCCTTGATAAAGATTCATAGTAGCATTTCCAAAAGATAAGATTTTTTGGTTTACTTTAACTTTTTCCATTAAATCAAAAAATTAAAGTATTATTTCAGCTCAGTAAAGATTTTTAATAAACACAAAATATTTTGAGTGTTTTCACTACTAAAGGGGAAAAATAGTAATGGAAAGTAAGTCTATACTTAACTAAAGAAATAATTCAGTTTTGTTTCAAACCAAAATATTTCATTATAGTTTTATGCTTGTGTTGACGCAAAATAGGAAAATAAATCATGAGATTCTTTCTTCAGATGTATATATTTTTTCAGCAGAAAAAAATACATTTCATGGTTTAAAACCCTTAAAAGTTAAAAACAAACAAAAAACAAACTTAGATACACTTGTAAGCAGATAAACAGTTTGCAGTGAACCTGGGACATCACAAAGTAAAAGCAGTCATATTAAGAGCGTCTCTATGTAAAGAGTGACTCACACAGAAATCTAACCAAAGAATGAAATAACAGAGTAAGGCAACCTGTCTATTATTTTTTTTTTCTTACATTCTTCTTAATCCAAGTCATCAATGTAGTTTGCTGGCTAAACTGCATATTGACCTAATGGGCAGTCAGCAAATTTAAAAAAAAAGCAAAAAAATTTTGAATAAAATTCTTCATCAACTGCCTCTGGTGAAGACCCTCTATTGTACATTTTTTGGCAATAGCATTGATGCAATAATGTGAAAACCAACTCATTTCATTTGAAAAGATATTGTGACATTTGAAAATAATTATTTCCATGGTATAAGGCATCAGTCGTGTTAATTATACTAAAAAATAGCAAGAAAAAGGAGTGGTTCACATCATCAAGAAAATGCAGTAGTTTTGGCACATGCCACAGTAAGACCAACAAAAATTAAAAGCTGTTTTTTAGTGAAATGCTGAAAAGAGGTAATTAAGGAATGAAGAATTTGACAGGCCTTGTGTAAATGATTAAAACAATTTGTAAGATGAAAAAATTTATATATGTATATCTGAATTTTTCGAAGTTGTCTGTGAGACTTTAGAGGGAGCTAGGTATCCAGCCTTCATAGGAATCCTTGAAAATTCTTTGCGCTCTTTGTGTTTCCCAGATTTATTTTTTTTTAAGGGAGGGAGAAATAACTCTCTTACTGTGTTTTGTACTTTTGATACAAAATAGAGATAAGGGTTTTTTTGTGTACAAATGTGTTAACTCCTGTGGAGTTAACTGCACCAGGGGAAAGAGACTGTTGATGTCTGCTTTATGAGATAGAATATATCCAGTGTAGAGAGAAAATATGATGTAAAGTGTGATGATGCACTTCTTCTACGGGAAATTATGCTGTGTGCAACTGCTAATTTTATCACAATACAAATAAATCACTTGTATTTCCTGTGTGCTGTGGAAATGTTTTCAAGCAATGCATTGTTTTGAAATTTAATAGATGAAGCATAAAAGAAAGCATAGAAAATTACTACAGGATATGTTTCAGTGAAAGGATAGCTTTGGACTGCAGTTATGTGGACTGAACAAAGCCAGGTTCTTAGATCCCAATATATGAAATAATCCTTGTCTTTTTCACATTTGCCATCTCCTCTATTCATATCAGTCAAGTCAATCTTAAGATTGTTTGTGGTCTACGTCAAAGAACAAAGCCATATTTGTCAGTTCTATTCTCACTCATTACATGCAAATCAAATAACTAATTTGATTTTATCTAACTGCACTTATCTAATTATTAGTTTAACTTGGCAATCAACATGGCAGACTTGGATTCCTTAGGATGCAGAGAAGAATATCACCTGCCAAAATGATCTAGAGAATAAAAGAAAAATTTTCTAAATTCTTGAGGAGAAGTTGTGTGCTGGGAAGAGAGCACCTGGCATAATCTGCGTTGTTTCAGCAAATAATCTGAAATCTGGGTAGAGTTACAAAAGAAAGACTGTAAGCACAAGGAACGGCTTGGGCTCTACCATCTCAAGGAAGTACCTCAAAACTCTTGGAAGACTGTGAATAAAATTAGAGTATCTTAATATTCCTGAAACTGACATTATAACCATCATTCAGTTCTGTCAATATCCTATCATTTTTTGAAATGCTATATAAGCTATTATTTTTCCATCACACTCTATGTCGTTCATTATTTTAAGTCTCAAATTTTCCCAACTAGCTGAGCGTCCTGCAGAATGCCTTGCAGATTTAAGTGCTGATGAAGAATTTTTTAAACTATTTGATAGCTCTTGGCAAGACCTGTGACCCCATTGAGGGGGAAATCAACACTGGAGCAGGTTTTCTGGCAGGACTTGTGATAATGCTATAGGGGACCCACACTGTCCCACAGAGTGTGGATCCCCTATAGCATTATCACAAGTCTGTACACTGACCCACAGAGCAGCCTGTTCCTGATAGACTCTCTCCTGTGCAATGGACTCAGGGTGGAACAGTTAGCAAAAAAACTGCAGTCCGTGGGAAAGACCCATATCAAGAAAGATCATGGGGGAGTGTCTCCTGTGGGAGATACACCACACTGGAGAAGGAAGAGTCTGAGGAATCCTCCCACTGATGAGAAATGAGCAACGGAAACAATGTGTGATGAACTGGTGCTAACCTCCATTGCCCGTCCTACTTTGTCACTCAAAACAAAGAGGGAGAGAAACTGGGAGCTCAGTTAAGTCTGGGAAGGTGTTTTCAAGATTTGAGATGATTTCTCATCATCCTACTCTAATTTGATTGGCAATAAACTAAATCAATTCCCCAAAGCACAGTTTATTTTGCCTGTGACAGTAACTGATGAGTAATCTCTGCCAGTCCTTTTCTTGACCCATGAGCCTTTGATTGTATTTTCTCCCCCATCCAGTTGAGGAATGGAATATTAGAGTAGCTTGGTGGACACACAACATTCAGCCAAGGCAAATCCACTCAAAGTGTGTCTGTTCTGAACACACCTTTTACAAAAGTGTGCCTATTAGCAGCAGTAACACTAAAGATCCAGCTGTACCACCACTATCAGTTCACCCAGCAGTGACAAATAATTGCTTCAATAAATGTCTTCTAAATACAAGGCTTATAAAAGCATAACAGAAAAAACTGGGACTGTGAATTGATAAAGTGAAATAACGCAGTTCTGTCACACCAAGTCTTCTGTGTAAGCAGATAATACTATATTGTGGATGTGCCGCTACCTTTCATATAATGTTTAGTTATCATATTCAGAAGAATTTCTTGACAATTATGTCTGTTTACCAAAAGTGTCTTTCTTAATGTCCAATCATATGGAGTCTATGGAAGTACTGTGTTCTTCTAAGCTCCAGAATCACAAAACACTCACCTCACAAGGCTTATTTTTTTAGGACTGTGATCAAAAAATTATTCTTTTTTATTTCTGAATTATAATTCTCTTTCCACACCAGAGATTTATATCACTTGAGCATATTCAAATGCTATCTTAAGCTGTAACAAATCCATGAATAGGGTTCATGTTCACACACTGAATAGAGAAATTTCAGAAGTACCAAATAAAACACCTTCCTAATACTGCAATACCCTTTTCTGTTTTTTGCCAGTGGGACATTAAGTTTGTACTTGTTTGTACCTTTATTACAGAAGTAATTTAATTATAACTTATTTATAAAGGAGGGAAATCTCATGGTAATTTTTAGATCTGTTCAACATCATGGCTGGATTCTTATTATAATGCATGGAACATAAATATACGCTCTTGTAGTTTTCTGTTTCTACTATTTTCAATACTACATGCATATGCAGGTGTCCAATGGCTTTTTGCATAAAATTGAACTATCCTAGGAAGGAGGCAGAAGTTCTAATACAGCTTTTTTTTTTTTTTATTTCTCAGTGTAAAATATCCCTCATCATGTAATTACCATTCTTTTCCCAATTGAACACTATTCAAAAAGTTCCATGTGCAAATGTCAGTTTTTCGTGTGTCTAGGAGCACAAAACAGAACTATGAAGAAGTGTTTCGTTATTATTTGAGATTCAATCACACCTTTCTCAACCGAATCTTTAGTCAGACAGCTTGCAAAGAGTGCCACTGCACTAACTTGCTTACATTATTTGATAACAGTAAACTAATCCAAACTTTCCTCAAAACAGTTGTGCAAACCTGTAGGTTAATTCTACCTCCTTTCAATTTTATGTTTTCATTGACCAGAATATTTTCAAAAGCACATTATCATATCAGCAAATAATGCCCCCCATGAGTTCTGTCCATTTTCCGTCCATGATCTAAAGAGACGTACCACTCTGTTTATGAGAAAACACAGAAGACAAAGCACGTGTACTTAGAAATAGAGCTGACACATCATCAACTTTAGAACCAGCTTAAAGGTATCAATTTATCACTTTATTATGATGCATTACCAACTTTATAAACAGATTAGTGGACTATGGATGTAAATAAATCAATTTGCATGTAATCCTTGCATACAAAAATTTGCCTATCACACTGGCTAGCTATGCAGTCAGAGGTAGAAAGATTAGTCTCCTAAATGAATGCATAAACCCAAGTGTTTTTCCAATTAAATGTTGTAATAATTTATTACTTACTACCAAATAATAAGAATTCAGCAGAATTTATAAATGCATTAACTAAATAGAAAACAGATGGTATAATTTATTGGAGGGCCACAGTTATCTCTTGGGTTTACAAAGCTCCTGTGAATGCTTTGTAGACTTTTGTCATCTTATTTCAAGATTCGTCCAACTTCTGGGAAATATTTCCATATATAACATAATGAAATTGTAAAAGTGAATAACACATGAACAATCGACCACACTGATAATATAAAATAGGCAATTGTTAATTATCAAGGTTCTCAATATTTATAAGAATTTAATACAAACATTTATTTAAGGAAATCTACATAAGAAAACACCCTCAACTGAAAGGCTGCTGTCTTCTGAAATTTGGAAATTATTAAGCAAAAATTTCTTTTAAGAATAAATTATTTTTCTGTACAGAAAAATTTTCATATATTTAACAGAGAAAAACATACGCACACACATACACACACAAATCTATCCCAGCTCTGCATCCCTTAATGAACCAAGATAGTAGCAGCTTAATCTGTTTTCACAGGACTCAGTGTAATGGTCAACGACCAATTCTCCAAAAGCCAAACTTTTGGCATCTAACCACTTTCCACTAAATATGAGGGGAGTCTTTCCTGTGTTAGCCTGGATAGATTTAACTTTCTTCCTAGTAGCTGGTATAGTGCTGCATTTCAGATTTAGGATGAGAATAATGTTGATAATGCACTGGTGTTTGAGTTGCTGACAGATAATGCTTACCTTGTCCTTATAAGACAAGGACTTTCCAGCTACTCACACCAGCCCTCCAACAAAGAGACTTGGAGAACACAAAAAAGCTTGGAGGAGACATGACCAGGACAGATGATCCCAATAGACCACAGGGATATTGAACAGCATATAGTGTCATGCTCAGCATATAAACTATGGGAGAAGTTGGTAGGGGGGGCTGCTGAGGAACTGGCTGCGCATCCATCAGCACAGGTGGTGAGCAACTACTCTATGCACCCTTCGTTTTATTATTGTTTCTGTTCTTCTTATTATTATTATTTCTCCTATCATTGCTATTATTAGTATTTCCCCTTCCTTTTCTGTCCTTTTAAATTGTCTTGATCTCAGTCTGCAATTTTTTTAATTTTTTTTTTTTTAACAGTGCTCTTCCCCATCCCACTGGGAGAAAGGGGGTAGTGAATGAGCAGCTGTGTAATGTTTAGCTGCCTGCCAGTTTAAACTATGGCACCTCTTGAGTCTTCTCCTTTTTCCAGACAGAATCATACACTTTGTCACTCTTATGAGAAGGAAATGCCACTGTTATGTAGGCACCTCAGCAGATTAAAGTAATATTACGTAGCCATTGTTATATTTTGATCTCAAAGCATTTCCAAACGAGCATAGACATACATACATATTTATATATATGCAAGTTTACATCTATACACATGTATTAAAAATCTACACAAAAATGTTTCTTCAGAAATAGAATAACACTCAGCATTTTGTCACAAATAAAAGGACATAACTGAAACTTTGTATTAACTTTAATTTTGCCTTGTCTTAGCAATTAACAGACAGTCATCTGCAGACTTTTTTACGCTTAGGTAATTCTACTTGATTCCTAAAGGGATTGCTCTTTCCTTCTTTTTGTAAGAAAGGTTTTCAGCCTTTGAAGTTGAACTGAATGCTGACAAGGTGCTCAAAAGGCCATATTAGCTATCAAAAGACTGTGCTAGTCAGTTCAGATTTTTCTTTTTTTTATACATGAACATAACATTTGTTACAGGATACTCTGTGAGGAACTCTCCGGTTGTCTATGTTCACCGGAAGGTATTGCATATTGGTATATTGGTCTGCATATGGGTTCATTCATGCATTCATTTTTATATTTTATATCAGTTACTCTCACTTTGTTTTGTACAAATTCTTTTCCATAAGAACACCAATACTGAAAATACCTAGAACAGCAGTAAATTAATTAAGGATTTTATTAAGTCAGCTAGTCATCAGGTACAATTCATCAATTGCACACAACTTTCTGCTCTATTTTTGCTAAATGCATCTTCTTTGGAATTTAAATTATGACAAAAAAGTGGCTGACTAATCTGAATTTCTCAATTTATTCATGTTCAATAAAAACCTGTTCATCAGCTTAAGCTCAACTATGAGTTCAAATCAAATTTAAACCACCTGGGAGTAAACAAAATTGCTCTTCTTCCCTAGCACGTCAGCTATGGATAAAAATAACGAGCATATTTCCAAGGAGCTCAAGATTCTAAACCTCTGTTTCTACCAACAGATTTTACTGAAATGATTTAACGATTAGAAAGAAGCACCCTGGGTGTATTTTAGATTAAATATTTTGATCCATGATTAAAAAGAACAGAGAGAAAAAATAGATGTAGGGTCCTATTTGGAGATTACAAAATGGGTTTGCTTTTCACTGAAGTCAATAGTAACTAAATATTCATTGCACACAAATTTTAGATATGTTGTTACAATTGCTTGAATTTCTTTCAGTATCTTCATCATCCTCTCTCTCTCTTCTGTCTTCCTTTCATTTACAGACCATGTACAAGGTTTTTACTGGAAAAACAAGATTACTGAGATTCTTGGAAATGCCACATATGAGAAGTGAGGCTTGGCTATAAAATACACAATTTAAAATATTTTTTAGATAGCTACCTATCTAATTAAGTATTATTTTGCCTGAGTTCTCTTTAATTTTGACAAGACAGTTCTGTTTAAAACCACAGCAAAAAGAGTCTGGGATTGGGAAAGCCAATTGTCAGGAATATTTTAGGCAGTTAAATTGAGTATTCATCTAGACACCTCTGATACAGTGCAGCACTCTACGCTGGACTCTTGCTGCTCAGAAATTATGTGTGAAAGAGGCAGGATGTGCTTACTCACTGCAGGAGCTGCTCTCAAGCTCAGACCATTATCCTTGGGACTTGCCTGAGCTATATTGAAGGTGTGCCTGATCATGTGCTCTGTCAGCCTGAATTGACACAGACAGCTGAACTATTTTGAGGCTTGACATTGGATCTATTCTGTCTCTACAGAACTGATTGGTACCAAATTGTCACCAGTCCTGCTTTGCTCTGCATTTGGCTGTTGTAGAACTCTGCCCTTGACCTTACAGGCATCCTTCTGCCACTATTTGCTCCTACGTTACCTTCACTTAGCAGCCATTCTTACTGCTCATAAAGTGCAGATTGTTAAATTACAATTAATGTATTTTTAGGCATTGCAATTATGAGATTTTGTTCTTGCATGGAGTACACACGTGATGAGAATCATTCCATCTCACCTGTCGTAAATAATTGGTTTGTATGTCTTGGTATGGGTAATGGATGATAATGAAGCCCATATGTGAGCTGCTGGCTAGCACATGAAAAGCTGCTGCACGTGAATTGCAGGAGACTTTCCTATGTGACCACACTCCTTCATACCTGATGAAGATGTAACATAATATCCTTTGTTTTTATCTGGAAGTCTGTATCTGCTTCAGAGTTAGTAAGAATTTTTCTTTGCTGTGCAGTCATATTGTTAAAACAGAATACAAAATACATTGCTTTCTAGAAGCAAAAGGTGAGCCAACAGTTGCAAACAACTTTAACCTCTGTCTCCTTGAGTGAGGACTCAAAAAAGGAATAAGATGTACCACTAAGCAGATTATAAGAAAGATAGTATGAAATGAAAAAGACTTCTTTTGATTTTTTACATTTTATAAAATCTTCCTGCTTGAAAATTCTTGCAACAAAGATGAAATTTTCTATACTAGAGATGTAAAGCTGTATTTCTGATGGAGTTAATTTCTGATGTAGTTCTGATGGAGTTATGAATCCTTATGCAGCCCCGAAGGATTCTAGCAAAGGTCTCAAATCAGTAATCACTAACTAATTGTTAAGGGACGTTGACTCTTAAACTAGAAAAAATAGAACACAAGGAAGAGAAAGAGAAAACTGCAGTGACCCACCAGTTACATATCATATAAATGGCAGACATAGGATCAGAATTCATGTGATACTAAGTATTGTTAGTCAAGAATTTAGATAAATTATCTTCTTCCATATGATCAGTGTCAAAGTAATATTTATCAGAAGAAGGATTTTTGATGTTAGTAAACTAAAAAAAAATATTTTGCAGTTTCACAGCATTATTGTAGTCAAAGCCAAATATTGTGGGCATGAGACAATCTAGTCATTAATGCCCTGGTCACTTCTAAGCTGGGTTTGCTTTTGCTCCAGGTGGGAGTAACCTGAATTTTGATTTCCCATAGCAAAAATGCTGTTCAAGGTCTAATAAAAGTAAAGATTTTCTGAACTTTCACAGATAATATTTGTAATTATAATAATAAAACTACATGGGGAAATAGATAGATTTTGCTAATTAAAAATATAATGCCAAATGACATAAAACCACTTATTCATGTTGGTAGTGTGTGTTTCAAGTTGAGTAAGTAGCAAGAGTTTTGAATATAATAAAATAGCAGATTATCAAAATCAAGTAATAAAAACATGCATAGTATTAAAAATGTCTGCATATGTGTATATATACATATAATCCATCAGTGTCATTTTAATGACTGAACATGGAATAATTTTAGCATCTAATTTATGCTACACCATTTATTCTGCTTATTTACTTGAGTATTTTTATGACAAATTTAAATAGAGACCTAAATATTTATTAAGGTCTGTAAATTGCTCATAATTTTAAAATAAGCCAATTCTTTATGATGTTTAACTCTTCTAAACCCAGAAACTAATAAATACAAATAGGATTTTTTTCAGCTGCAGAACAACTATTATTTTGCAGATAAATGCAAGAACAGCTAGCGCCTATGTGTCTATTCAGCAGAGTTTTACATAAATTTAAAGTTAAACCTGTTTACTTCAGGACCTGACATTAATGCCAATCAAGTCAAGAGTAAAATATGTCTTAGCTTTGTCCTAAATTACTGAAATTATGAGCATATATAAATTTAATAATGAAACACAATTTTACTAGACAGCACATACTCTATTGACATTAACCTTCCCAGAGAAGACCAAGCAGATCAGCAATTTCTTATTCTCTGTAAGAAACAAATAGCAAAAAGGTAACAAATGTAGAAACTCTTAAAGAGAGGTTGAGTAATTCACTGGAAATTATGATTTGTTTCTTATTAGATTTATTTCCTATTAGAAAAGAGTTGCAGAACCTTCACTGCAGTGACTTTTGAAGGATAATGTTAACAGACAGCCGGTGGCATTCAACCTATTTGATCAACCATGGCTTAATCTTGAAAAAGCTTTTGCTTTGGTTAAACGGTAAAAAGCAATCTGAACTTGGAAAGCAATGGCCTCGTTGAAGTTATCTTCAGTTAAAGTTTCCTCAACACATTTGGTTTGATTGATAACAGAGTTCTATTAATAGTTAATGAATGAAATACTGAGTTATCTTCTGACTGTATTTTTTACACATATGGGAAATCATTTCATCAGTGGCCCACAGGCACTAAGCATTAATTCAAAGAATTTCTATTGGCTCCCCCTTTTGCCTAATTCTTTAATATTTTGTGGAAATATATAGCCATCTTGAATTTGAGTAACAATCTGATTTAATTTTTCTTTAAACACATCTATTTATAGTTGGCTTCAGTGAAATGTTGGCCTGCACAACAAATATTTAGCCTAAGAGCCAGCTCTATCCTCTCTTCAGCTTCAAGCTATATGCCTATCCTGTTTATGGTTTTCGATTTTATAAATGAAGCCTATTTCAATAAGTGAACAGATATGCTTTCTTTCAAACCCATCATTATGAAAATACATATATGAATTATGTCAAAACTTAAGACTTTAACTTGCACTACATCATATCCCCAAAATGTGGCATCATAAAGCAGAAATATCCTGCAATAGAAATATGGAGATCAGCCACCTTAGAATGGATACATAACATTAAAAACATAGAATTCCTAAAAAGTGCATTAATAAATTTGTCTTATTCCAATTTAAAATGATTTATCTCTGTGTCTGCTACGTCTGTGGATGAATATTCATAAAGAACACCAAGTACAATCATATTATTTTTCTCTCCAAAAATAATAGAATTACATATTGAAATTTTCGTAAAAACCAAATTAATGATTTAAGCAAAAGTTTATTTGTTTTACCCACCAAATCACATTAATGTTCTTCTTTATGTACGTGATAGAAATTAATGAGATATTCTTGCAAAAAAAAAAGCTTCTACTTCTATTACCTCTTTTATTATTCAATGAAAATATGTTTCTGTTCTGGAGACAGGCAAAGGAATGGATGCTTCTGGTCCCAAGATACCATAATCTGAACAAGTCAAGGTGATCAGATGTCATTTTAACACATCTCAGGGCAGGCAGGTGACCTGTATATGCTCCTCTGAAGAGTAAAAAGTGGATGTTGATTAAAGTTCTGTTACATGCTACACTGCCAAGATAGATGTGCCTTAATCCCCCTTTCTCCAAAACCTGCCTCTGATTTATACCCATGAGGATGTCAAGAGGATTCTGTCCCTCTTATATATGTGAAAATAAAACAATTTGGAGAGAATCAAGTGAACTCTGGATGTTCACAGACAACCCTGCCTGTTAAGAAAACTTCCAACATAACCTTTAAAGGAATACATGTTTTTAAGTATGTGGATTTCTTCTTAATCAATTTACATGTGATTTACACTATATGCCTTCTCTACATATTGTGATAGAAAAAAAAAGACAAAAAGATTTCTACAAATGAACATATTATTAAAGAAAATGTTCTTGGGTTTGTTATTACACTTGGAGAAAATTCCTTCCACCCCACACCCCAGGAATATGTAGTGTCATTCACTGGTTCCAAACCATATGAAATCAAAACAGGATTTTATTTCAGGGAATGCATGTGAGAGAAAGTTTTATCTTGCTACCTACTGTCAGTTTTAGTATAGATCTTTGCAAAGATGGCAGAATGGTGTATTCTACATAAATTACCAAGTCTTTTATTAGTACTATCACATGTTTTTCCAGTTACTTTCTGTTGTCTTGGCAGTACAACTCTATTGTAGCCTATTCAAATGCAATTGTATTTGTTTTTCACCTGCAGTGCATTTGATTACTAAGATCTTTTTCAGCATTTTTTGTAGATGAAAACGTGAATATTTGTCTGAATTTTTTGTTTTGTGTAATTATAAAGAACAGCATGTAGACCCTTCATGCTAGAAAAGCAGAAGCTGAAGAATAATAAAAATTACAACTGAATATCACTTCAATGATTACTTTTACACTAAAAATGAAAATATCTACTTTCAATAATGTAGACATGCTTCAACTTAGAACTGCAAAGTGGAAACTCCCCTAAGCTTCACCAGTCTACACCCATGATCTATTTAACAGAATACACCCATACAGCAGATCGGGTATTCATTATGCAATCAAAGCAAACACTTAATTAAATGACTGAGCTGTTTCATAACACTGCTCACACAGGAACATTACTTGATTTATTATTCATCACAGCTTCTGCTGTGACATATTTTAAATATAAGATTGTAATGACTGTTTACTTCTGCCTCACAGGATGCTTCTCTGTTAACCACAATACATTCTCATACATAGAGATGGTAGATGAGAAGAGAGGACTTCATTATTTTTCTCTTTGACAAATAGGTTTATGAAAACCATGAAGCCTGTGCTACAATATCCATTCCTTTTCTATTGTCTATTCTAAACTATACTTTAGATCTCAAAGCTGTACATACACATAAGTAGTAGAAAAGTATATTTATGGCATATTTTTCATCAAATACTTGACTATGACTTTTTAAAAATAAAGTGCATGTAAAAAAAAAGGCAAAATATGATGCATTTGGTCTAATGGGCTAACAATACTTAACATAGGTTTATTGTTACCATATATTTACTAAAAATATTATTGCATTTATTGTCTCTTTGTGCTATGATTCCTAATATCAGTCCCAGCAGTAGACCTTCTTACTTTTTTTTGACTGTTGGCAGATTTCTTGATACAGAAATAATCTTGTGGGTGTGCTCTTTATTGGGCTGTATGGTGAACTAAACAAAAAAACTGAGAAAAGGATGAGCTGCTTCATCTATGGTGCCACTGAAAGAAATGCCTAACCTGCCTAAATTAACTAACCTGCCCAGTGATACTATGATGCATACCTTCTGTTTCAGTTGAGGACAGCTGAATAAAACTCTTGTTGATTCCTTGAATAGCAGAACTGAAGCCTAGAAAACTTCAGGAACCATAGCCCATGAAGTCACTGCAAACACCTTCATTCAGAGGTGAAATGGAGATGACATACAAATGAAAAAGAAAGAAAAGACCTTTTGCATGGTAATGTAAACCATAAAAAACACATCCTTTTAAATAAATTTTATGATGCCTTTTTATGCTGACTGCAGAATTGGTTCAAAGTATCTATGAAAATAAATTACAATCTCCTTGTTTGTTTTTTTTCAACTATTTTATGGAAATTAAACTTTTTGCTAACTCCATTTATATTGTATATTTTCTCATACTGGTAGAATACCACATTCAGAAAAGACTTTCCTTGAAGAAAATAAGAAACAGCAATGTTACTTTAATGATATATCTTCTAGTGAGTAATTGTTGCTATTATTCTCTTTCCAGGGACTGTAGTTCCACAGTTTGTTTACATCCCCCCTAGGAGTAGGTTGCTGCTGAAAAAAGGTGTTGGTCTTTGTTGATTTCTGTCCTGGTTACTCATTCCTAATTCTACCTTAGTTTCCGTGCAGTAAGTTTATCTTACTGAAGCACACTTTTGTTGGGAAGTAGAGGGGAATGGAAATACAGAGTAGTAGATTTAACTGTTCTTTGTGACTGATTCCAGTGCTATAACAGACAAAACCAAAACCTGGGAGTTTGTCTGAAATTAAAATTTATCTATACACTTGTTTTTATATAAATATATCAACATACATGTATGTAATTTTATCCACATGGTTCCACATGTATTTGTAGAAGTATGCTTGTTCAGCTTCCAATATATGATTTGAGCTTTGCTTAGCATCTACCAAATTTTATCTCAAATACAATCCAGTTGTACAATATTTTAAATTAAAAATCAAAACTGAATGATGAACACATCTAAAGAAAAAAGACTGATATGAAATTCCATCACAGAACCAAAAGCTGAAAGTGATTGAAAGCTTCAAGGTTTCAAAGCTCTGAAAGCGTTTGGTGAAGTAACATGCTTTTATACATTGTCATAAGTCTTGAAAGCTACGCAGTGGGAAAATTTGAATCTGTAGAAAACCGGGAAGGTAGAAGACACCTAATTTGAGAGTTTAGCTCTGTAAAATTAATGTGAAATTAGGGAACACAGTCTGAGATTTCCAGTTTTATTTCTCATTCCTGAAATGAGAAACTCTTTTTATCTTCTGCTCTTATTTAACTTCAGTATTCCCTATTCTGCTCAAGAAGGAATTTTAAATAACTGAATATATTTCTGGAATATTCTTAATTAAAACTTAAAGTATGTAAAATATATTGTTTTATAGTTCCACATGTCAGCTCATACAGGAAAAAACCCAAATATCTTATTTGCTATGTAAATTTTTTCAGTTTATCACATCAAGCCACTCATATTACTTATGTTTGATTACCCCAAATTGTGTGGAAAAGGTAAATGAATAATTAAATAACAAGAAAAAGTTATTTAAAGTATTATCAACATAACAGAAACTTATAGGCAGCAGTATTGTTGAAAAAAGATTTCCGAATAAAAATACACTACATTCTGCTTTATAGCATTAAGTCATCAAAGTAAAATGCAGCTATTTTCCCTTTCTTATGAGACAAGGTACATCAGAATTAAAAATTTTCACACAAAGATGACAACCAGTTTTCTTTGACAGATATGGGAAGGTAATAACAAGTAGGCTTGAATGATACAAAAAAAAAAAATATTTTATCTTCTTTACCTTAAAGGTAATTAACAACAATTAAACCTGAAAGGTAGCCCTGCCATGTTAACTGGCTTTGGCAAGAGAGTAGAAATCATTTAACAGACTAGATTAAATCATAGCTGGTCATCCCAACCATGATTTCCACTTAGTAAGTCATGAGTAAGTAAGAGTTGAAAGACAATCCTAATAATTCACATGACTGTCATGAGTAAGGACATACAAAGACAACAGAGCAAATGTGGAAATATGTACTCTATGGCAGTAATTGTTTTGACTAATATGTGTCTGTTACCACTCTGTAATCCACTCAGAGGAATTCTAACTTTCTTTTTCAAGTTAATGCACAGTTACCGTTTTCTGTGCTTGAGTCAGGTCAAGCCAGGAAGTACCAATAAATCTTTAAAAAATGAACTCACATGTGGAAAGTATTAATAAGATAAATAGACAAAAAAAAAACCAAAGAGTAAAAACCCCATAAATTGAGATAGATTAAAAAAAAAACCCAGAGAGAATGTTTCTGGAGGGAACAATAATGGGAAATTTTCAAGAATTTACATTCTTAGAAAACTTGACTTCTGAAACCTATCAGTAGATAAGGAATCTACCAAGGTTAATTCTTGAAATGGTGGCTTTTTTGTTGTTGTTTTTGTAGTTGTATTTGAAGAGGGATCACATTATCTCAAAATTTTATTTACTTTTTTGCTCTGCTTTCTAACTGACATTGATAAAAAATCAACTACATGGTCAGTTAATGCATTGCTTTATGCTTAATTGAGCAAAATGCCATTCTAGTATTTCAATGCCAATTTCTGTGTATTTTATTTGACAAAACCATTTAAATTTTATTATTCACTATTTTAGTTTAAATATAAAAACTGGATTTTGAAATTTCTGTTCAAAGTCTACTCAAAGTGGCCAATTGTTGTTCTTATAGAATACAGTATAATGAGCAAGAAAGCAACATATGTATAAGACCCTAAGTTAAAACTGCTTTATTTTATGTTGATTCTTCATGAAGTTCTAATAAAATATATAAAGAATATCTAAGAAAACACAGAAAATATCTGATCACACTACTATAACACTTGTAATTTTGTTTAACAGGAAGTAAACTTTGTGATAGATGAAAATCAAGGTCATTCTTATAAAGAACATTTATCATCTAACAGCTTTTTCTAGTAAAACAGGTTAATGCTAACATACACCAGGTTTCTTTATTCTTTTTTAATATTGTTTCTCATGAAAAACAGATTTCAGTTTAAAAATAACCTCTTAGTTCAAAATCACCAAGCAACATGAAAGCTCTAAGAGGAACTGCTGAACTGCTATATCATTAATTACTCTACAAAAATGTGATTCCTTTAACTATAAGACCATCTGTCTTTCAGACAATAAGCATTGCCACAAGGTATGCAGAATTGATTTATGAAGAAAATTTGTTTTCTGAGAAAGGTGACAGGTTTAATAAGGGATGAGATTTAAAGAAGACTCTAATTAATGTAATTAAATAATTACCCCTTAACTATCAGCCATGTAAACTAAAATTCATATTGTCATCCCTCATAAAAGAAGAAAACAAAACAGTACAAGGACAACAGTACAATAAGAAATGCTAATACAATTTCCTAAAAGGTAACCTTATCAAGTTCATCTACCTTCTCAAAAATGGATATTCTACAGCACATATGTTCAAAAGGTATGCTGCGATTTTCTGCCTCATGCAAATTGTTCCCAGAACTGCTGCACAGTCCTTGCAATGATGACATATTCTGAAGACTTTTCTAGGCTACCTCACAACTGTCTTCCTGATAAGTCCCTATATGAGTTTTGATTAGCAGTTAAGTAGTTTTTTCAACAGCAGCGACAAGATACGATGAGTATGTTTCTGTATATCCATGAAAACTGATCAAAACTATTGCAATTAGGCCCAGTTTGACTACAATGTGGATATGAAGTGTGGGTTTCCTGACACAAAAAATGTGTATTACAGCCTGAATGTTGATTCTTCCAAGTCAATACAACAATTATAAGACTATCAGGTTGAGGTGTTTTATCAACACTATTTTCAAGTGGATTCTCGTGGACCTTGGCCCAGATGATGTTGCTAGAATGCAGATGGCAGATTAAGGTCTAGGAACAGGTAAGAAAATATGCACATTGACAGTTTTGATGAGATTTTGCGTAGAAAGTACATGTTCGCAGAAACAGGTGCAATGTTGTGCAAAAGCACTTTGTGTACATGTTTAATAGCAAGCATTTTGGAAATTAATAGAGTCCATTACTAAAGCTCAGGTTCCATGTTCTTCAAAAATATGCAGTATTTTTGCAGTAGTAGTTTTTAAGTTTTATTTAGAAGTTGTTTTGAATGTTTTGGGCTTCTATCATGCTAAAGGGCACAGAAGCTCTTTGTGTCCAGTACAAAATGTCAGGTTCTCATGTATTTAAGTCAGAGAAGATAATAAGCTGCATTCTGCATAGTGAAATAATCAGCATCAGTTTGAATGATACTGAATTTATCAAAGTCTGGCCATGAAAAACCATGTATAGCAAAGTAAGATTTCTTCTGACCATCCCTGAAATGCAAAGAAATTACTTTTACCAGACAAATATGTACATCAATAAGGACATGATGACTTATGCATAATCCCTGCTAAAAGACTTGCCTTGAACTTCCAGACCACAGACAAGACATCTACGGCTCAGATAATCAAGAGTCATAGAATTATTTTTACAGTGACTTACAAGAAATTATAAAAGAAAAAAAAAAGTTGAAAGAAAAGTCCATTCTATCAAGGAAATAAAACACTGAGATTTTCTAATATATCTGTCTAGGATTTCCCAACCAGAAAATAGTTGAATTATAATATTATTTAGAATGCTGAAATTTTCTTTTCTAGTAGGATGTGTTCCAATTTCTGAGTTAAAAAAAGAAAAATAACAAAAATAATGTTTCGTAAGGATTAAACCAGATACATATTAAATACTAGTCACACATAAAATCATTCCACTGGGAAAGACTCTCCAGCACATGTGATAGACTTAATTTGTCATGAACCCTAAACTATTTCATGTGCTGTACCATACACCAGTCTCAGTTGAGAAAAAATATGATTTCTTCCTTGAACTGGCATTTCTTTTTTTCAGACTATTTGTTTATTTTACAAACACTTTATCAAGTTTTTTTTTTCAGAACATTTAATATGGATTTTGTTGAAAGAATGTGAGGACTTTTTTCTCCTTTAGAAAAGAACACTAGAGGACTTGACCTTTTACTCAACAACTGCAGTATAAATCTGCTGGAGAAAAATAGCTACTATTACCTAGTATAAATTATTCCTCTTTAGCTTACTAGTTCATAGGTCACAAGGATAACACTACAGGGTTTCCCCTTGAAGTTAGTGGCATTTTGTTTATGATGAAGAAACTTTGCAGTTCAGGTATCTCTCATACTTGCAATACTCACTGTGATAAATTTTAGTCATTATAAAGTATTTTTAGAAGTATTGTTGTTTCATTGTAGGACAGAAAACACCGTGTTCCACGGCGTAGTAGTGGGTAGGTATGTCAGGTTTTCTTACAGTATAAGTAAATGTATTTTTAAAAATAATTTATATAACTTCTTAATAAATTAAATTCTGGAGCAGTGGTACATTGAAAGGGCCACACTTCAGAGAACTGGACACAAGACTGAAATGCCCAGCTCCCTTATAGAAGAAGGCAATTGACTGTTCTGAGATGAGGTGGAATATAAGATCTGCGAGACTGCTGAAGCAATTTAAACAAACCTTCACAACAGATTGTAACCAATTTCTTTTTTAATGTATCTTTTTTAACTTCAGTTCAGACATATGTAAAGATAGTCTATATATGCTGGGTTTTTGATAAACTACTTAAAATGTCCCATAAAAATTATTTCCTAAAAAGGTGACAAGTGGACAGAGCAGGTACAAGGTCTGAACTAATTTGCTGTGAAATGTGTAAAAAGGAAAAAAAGAATTCTTTCAGAATTAATATTCTGCAGTCATCATGATGTATGCTTCATCTATGCATCAATTAGGGCCAACAATATTTTTTCAGAGGCCAGACTTCAGAGACTTTTTTTAAAAATCTATTAATTTTAAAAACAAAGAGTCTAGTGGTTTGGAAGCAGTTAGAAGGCTAGAAAATTTTGTTTTCTAAGACAAATTTTGGTTTTCAGTAAGACAAGTTATGTTAGCTCTCTTATTTTATAAAAAAGAAAAAGAAGCGAACCTAGTTTAACAAATGTCGGATTTCTAGTCTGTGATTTGCACTGTAAAACACAGGGGAGGGAAACTCTAGTTTCTCTTCTCTAGTGATTGCTAGAAATTTGCTTCATGACTAAAAAATGCAAACATTTCTGTTACTGTGAAACACATCTTCCAAAGTAGAGGCATCAAATAAAATCAGACTTGAATCAGACTATGAAGTGATTCATAATTAACTATTTTCCTTTGCAAATTTCAAAAAATCATCATAAGCTTACAGTGAAATTTAGCTGGTAGTGGATAATTGTTTTGTAATTTTGCTTGTTTTATTTTGTATTAATTCTGTCTAAAATCAACTTCCCAGTTTTTATGGATGCAGTAGAATTACTTAGCAAAATTTAAAGGCTGTGAAAGACATTTTACTGTTACTAACACATACTCAGAATAAACCAGAATTGATGTTCACACCTCTTCTGGTTTTGTATGCACTTGTTAATGCAATAATAATTTATCTCCAATTATTTTCAGAGCCTGAGGCTTTTCCCCAGGTAAACAAAAAAACTACCAGTAGTGAATTCTGCCAAAAGAAAAAGCAAGTGTTGTGGTGCCATTTTTCTTTCTTCTTTTTACTTGTCTTTAATAATAAAAAGTCTTTCAGATTGATAGTCTTGCAGGCATTTATACTGAAGTCAATAGAAATGCTCACATTTGTAAACTATTTTGACAGAAGGATTTTTGATTATTTTACAAAAAAATAACAGGTTATGCATAGCTGAAGAGTGAACTTGTCAGTGTTTATTCAATATTTTAGTACCGAAAATGATGAAAAAGTGCAACTTTTTAAATCATGGTTTTATTTAGGACTACAAACTTTGGACTCACTTCTATCATTATATTTTGTTTAACTGGTATAAATTCACAGATGGTCTTTAGTTGAATACAAAACTTGGGAGCATTTTCGTGGTCAAAATATTATCTAATCAGCATATCTCGTTACTTAAAACTTGTTTTGGTAGCTGGCATTCAAACAAAATACCTTTTAAACTAATATTTAATTGTATTTTAAGTTCACTATTGATTAAACTGCATGGCATAATCTGATCTAACATTTTAATCACAGTTTATTTCAGTTAAATGGAAATCAAAGACAAGGAAACTCATGGAAACTGTAAAAGTATCAATTACAAAAGGGGAGAGGTGAAGGAAGCAGCAGGA
>NW_005054390.1:2728548-2748814 GCF_000277835.1 Geospiza fortis
GATAAGAGATTTACCTGTGAAAATCGACAGGAGTACAGATAATGGTTAAAAGAGATATTTAGCGTCTATTTCAGACTGATCATACCTGAAGGAGAGAGTTGCGACCACAATACAGCAGCAGATTGAAAAGAGCTAGGAGTTCAAGAGGGAGTTAAGGTAATAGAGGATGAAAAGAACAATGACTGCTTGAGGACATGGTTTGGAAGGAATTCAGAGAGAAACTTATTCCTGAAGGATTAGCATTACTAGCATTGTGGTCAACTGAGAGTGGCAGGTTACCTTTGGTGAGATAGAGATATAAGAAATGGCTTCACATGGGACACAGGGCAAATTAGGCATACAGGCTAAAGAACGAAAAAAACAGGTATAGATAAATTTTCTTTGGGGCTTTTTTTGTTTAGTTTTTGTTTGGTTGAGTTTTTGTTTGTTTGTTTGTTTGTTTTTAATAATACAACTGTTCTCCAAAGTTAACATTTCTATTGTCAGGCTGCCTGGATAAAGGGTAATTTCCACAGAGCAAAGAAGTGGGCAATGCTGGCAGAAGAGGTGAGAGCAGAACACAACACAGGATCCCCAAGCATACACCCAGTTAGAGCAGACTTTGTCCTGTGCGTCCCAGGTGAGCCCAGGAGGCTATATTTACTATACATAAATATAGCCATATTTACCTGTTTACACATTTTCCACTAATGGTCTTTCATTCTACCAGTGCATAGTGGCTTATTCAAATGTGAATTGATTCAGAGTAATCTTCTAGGACTCGTCTTTAGTGGTAACTTAAGAACTAAAGAGCAAGCAAGAGATGTTTTCATCAGAATAACATTATTCTAATAGTTCAAGAGGCTTTTGGTTCCTTAAAATGATGCTGAGCCAGTTGCTGGTGACATCACTTTAAGTTTTCAAAGCTCTAGCAAGAAAATTTCATATTGTTTTCTCTGAAATATGAAAGAACTAGCAAGTCACATAAGGACCACCAAGAGTCTTCATGATGGAACAAACCACAAAACCACAAAAAAAAAGTATGTAATTCTATACTAAAACAAAAGGAAAAATTTCATAGATTGAACTATTGCCTTGATCTTCAAAGAAGAAGGGCTGGGTTTGTGAAACTACTGAATTTCAGATTACGAATAACCTAGACTAAGCTAATAGTGAGATGAATAATGTTAAATTGCATTCCAGTGATTAGGAAAGAAGCCAAAGGAACTTTATGCTTGTGATTGATATAGTGTGTATGTATGCATACACACAATCACTATGATAATACATGTACTTATATCTTTTTACATCTAATCATATAATCATATACACTTTATTCATGTATGTGTAGCATTCCTAGCAAATCATACTCATGCTTTCCTCCTCTTCTATTCCTTACCCTCACCGGTCACAGATCTTATATAAATGAAGATAATTTTAAAAAAATAGTATACTGGAAATCTGAGTCATCAATACTCATTATCAAGAGATAACATATAGTAACTTAGTAAATCTGTCAAGTAGAAGATTCGCTGCTGGACAGAATTTTTTAGTATAAAAATATCTTATTTATCCACTTACTTCAAGACAGAAAATTAAGACAGTCAATCACTGAAAACCAGTAATTTTTGAACATGTGTTTTATAATGTAGATTATAATTTAAAAGTCACATCTGAAATACTTAAGAAAGGAGGAGATTAAATGAAATTCCCTTTAATTTAAACACTTCAAAATCTTCTGAAAAAAAGGCCTTTTGGAGTATAATACGGGCGTAAATGAAGGAGAGAATACTGTGCATTATTTTTCAAATAAATTTATATTAATGAATTTCATTTTACATGAAGATCAAAAACTATTTCCACATGTTTCTATGCATTCTAGCATAGAATATAATATTCAAATCTCAAGAAAATACTTGGATTCCTGTGAATCAAAGCTGGAAAACTGCAGATTTCTTTTCTTTCTGTGAATCATCAAACTGAATCTTTACTTTTTCAATTTAAATCAGGAAAAGTGTTATTCTAAATCCCTGCCAAAACATAAGAAAGTGATACACATGCACTTATATATTTTTTAACAAAGCCCAATTTCTCCAGAGGTATTATGGAAAAATGGACATGGAAAATATTTGAAAAGAAGGGGCCGAAGTCCAGCATTTGAAAAGAAGGGGCCAATCCACTTCTGGGGATTTTTTTCTTGTTCATGCTAGGAGGCAAAGAAATAAAGCTGGTTAACCTCGATAGTGGGTCATTTTCCTAACTTCAGGGAACTGTTTCAATTTGGGAAAAAAAATGACAAAGAATTATAAGACTGAGGAGATACAGAGGTATCAAGGAAGACAAAGAGGTAGCAGAATGCAACCTAATGTGGAATATAATTGTCTTTTCTAAGACAGACAAATGAAGTGTAACTGGTAAACAAAGTCAGGAGACTGCATAAAGAATCTGACAAATCCTGAGAGACTTGAACTCATGTTGGAAGACTGAAATTGATTGACTAAGTACAATTCAATACATAAGATTGCTACAGGATTTCATAAAAATTCCAGGTCGTGTGGTCCAGAGGAACTGACAGAACACTCATACAAGAGGCTTTTTTGTCTTAGAGTGTAGCCTTGACCAATAGGTTTTCAGATATCTTTAATGGACTTTGATACCTTCTCAAATCCCAGTAACAGTCTGGGTTTCAGTTATTAAAAGTTAAATGCTGGCCATAATTGTGTACACCACAAGTTACTACTATATAGTAATAATTAAGAGAAATACTAGAGTGTTGAACAAATACCATGTCAAACCCATGATATGGATAGCTTTATTAACATACCACCTTAACTTCCAAATGAAAAACCAAATCCTTAATATTAAAAACAGCATGCTCATGTAGCTTTATGAACATTATTTGTGTAGGGGTTAATTTTGTACATGGGTTACTTATTAAGACATGGAAACCTTATTAAATTTTAATAATTAGATGTCTGCAACTGGAAACTTTTACACAGCAAAGTATTAATTTGATAGGTAGTATACACTCAGATTATTCGGGATTTTTTTATATTATATGCATTCATCTTGCTATGGAGTGGTTCATACTTGTTTAAAAGCCTTAAGGAGGGCAAAAAATTCCTGTCAATTTTACTTCCTTCACATCTGAAGAAATCAGCATAAAAAAACCCCCAAAACCCAAATTTCCACCATTTCAAAAAAAATCTTTTAGGAAATATTCACCTTTTTTCCCAAATACAACAGCTTTCTGCACCAAAGATTATACAAACTGCACTTGATTGTAATTCTTGCTCTCAGGGGAAGCTGCTTGCTATTTGGCAGCTCTTTGATTTGCGATGCTTTGATTTTGTAGCCTCTTATCTGTTTCATAATTCACACTCTCCTTGCCTTCCTTAGCAGCAAATATATTTTATCTCAATGGCAGACCATGCTGAAAATGAAAATACAAAAAACAACAAAAAAATGGAAGGTGTCCTTTATGTTTCCCCCAACTTTTTTGCTTAGTACTTCGATGTCTGTGGGGTTTTTTAAGATGGTTAATACTCAGGTAGCATCACTCTGTATGCTTTTGGCACAACACAGTGTTATACCATTAGTACTTATATTTGTCCCACTCTAGATAATTTTGAGCTGTCCACGCAATTTTGTTTTTTATTTCCTATGTCTACATATGTAGACAGCAAGATCGTGTTAAATCTTGGAAGCTTAGCATGTGTGTTGAAGTTTGTTGGGAATTGCTAACATCATTACCACTTTTTATTGTCTTCTCACATTTTATTGAAGGAGAAAACAAACATTTTCTTTTCTCCTCATTTCTCTCTTAATTTCACAATATCCACCCTTAAGAACCAGATGCAAACTTCAATTACTTTTAAATCTACGAAAGACAGAGTTTGAGTTCACTGTTCCCCAACTACTTATCTTGTTATGCGCATTATGCAAATAATTATTCTAATTTCCCCTAATAAAATGCAGTCATATATGGATTGGTTTTGATAAATATTGAATTAATGATAAATTCCTAGCAATGACACCAGAAGGAAGAGCTATGCTCCTGGTGTAGTAATGGTTCTGCTAATTCATTTGTGATATAGGAAAGATCAAGAAATACATGAGTTCTGTAGCATTTTGAAACAAATATTCTACTCATTTTGAAACAAATACTGCCTCAAATATTCATTGCCACTTCAAACTGGTTTTACAAATCTCAGGAAAAATGTATCAAAACTTGTCCTGAAATATTATTATTCAAAATTAACCAAACAAAAAGCCCAACAACAGCAAAAAAAAAAAAAAAAAAAAATCAAAAACCACTCATATTTCTAAAGATCAAACTTTCAATAATATTGAAAATAGTTTAGTAAGCATTAATATATTATACTTCAAGCTTTAATTAATTAAGTGTGGATTAACGCTAGGGTGATAAACAACTCAGTTACTAGAGAATCCTTTGTATGACAAATTCCGTGATTTCTTCCAGGGGGAAACCATGAGAAACATAAAAAGATATTTTTTGTTACTGAACACCATGATTCTTGGCAACACTTATAAATTTAAATTATTGGCACAGAGCTATCAAGACTGAACTTGTGCTGGAAAGTACTATATACACGTGCATGAGAAATAGGCATTCTTGCAATACAGCTTCAACAAAATTATAAGGAATAGAGTCTATCACACATATCTGTGTAGCCACCAGGGTGATGTAGAGGTAACTTAGCATTTTCCTAGATAAATGTTATATTATTAATATTTTTTGCTTGTATCCACCCACCCATTGAGAATATAAATACAGAAATAGAGCAAGCGACTAGCCATTAACATAAGTATAAATCCATTGTGTCAGATTTCATGCTCCTCACTGACCAGAAATCAAAATATGCACACATCTTCCATGCCTCTGAAGAGAAATAAATTTACTTGTGAAATGTCACAAATCATGTTAAAATAATTATTCAGATAATACATTTGGGTTTTTATCTGCTAAAATATCATAAAGTACCTTCCAGAACAGTAGAACTTTTAAAACAGCTGATGTGTTTACATATTTATACCATGAAACCATGTATTTTATTTCTTTAACAGAGCTCTACATTTCAGTGTGGGGTTTTTTTTTAATATTCACAGCAATAATTTTTGAAGTGAGAGAGGAAGCATGTTGTCACAGATTAAAAAAAATCAAACTTATGCATTTTATTTTGTGGCTTGTGTAAATACAAGAATGAACCAGATGTGTATTAATTAAATGTGGGCAGATGACAGCAAGGCACAATGATACACTGCACCAGCTGTGAAGACTGCACACAGCTTTTTTTCCCCCGCCAGCAGTCCATTTTTGTATTATCAAGAACATATTCAAAGAGTCAGAAAAGGTGTTAAAAGATAATAATAGTGAGAAGTAAGAATTCATCATTGCTGAAGCTTCAAAAACTTTTACCTGGTTTGCATTTTGATCCCACTTTCAGGTGAGAGAAAAAGAAAGAAATTTAGAAATTTTTACAGCTATTCCAGTTACCTTTTATCAGTCCTCATTTTGCAGGCAATGAATAACTAAGATATTTTATGAAATTGCCTCCCAAATACTATGCCACCATGACAGTATACACCGTTTTAATTTTGAAGGACACATGCACTCTTCACAAAACCACCATACTTGAAATAAGCATTTTAAGGTTTAAATAAGTTAAAGGCCAGAAATATTAAAATAACATAAAAAACAAACAAACAAATAAACAAACAAAAAACCAAAGTCAAATTATTTCCATTAGCTAAAGTGGGTTTTGTCTTCCATTCTCCTCCATTATGAAGTGAACGCATTCTTTGGTCAAATATATTATCATTTTAGGAAATAGTGAAGGTAGCAAGATGGGGACATGACTCAGATGTCATCATTAAGGAGAGACAAGAAAAGAAAAAGAAAGCTAATTCCCTCTAAAGAAGGAAGTAGTGAAAAAGTAACTGTAAAACATGCAGTTCTTTTCACAGTTGCTCTTCAAAATTTTGAGGTTTAGCACACTCAAAACCTTTTGGAAAGCCTAATCTCATAATCCAATTCACTATAATACTAAAATAAATAAAAAATGGTAAGACAGTATTTGACAAATACAGGAAAAGATATCATCCGATTCAGGTACTTACAGAATATATTTTAAAAATTATTGCTGCTACCATCTGATTATTTTTGTGATGACAGAATGTTGCATAGGACTCATTGACACTTTTGCTTCCAGAACCTTTTAGAATTAAATGTTCTTCTTCAGGAAGTTGGCTCTATATAAGCTTTTCCATTAGCTCCAAGCAAAATTAAGGCTGCCTAGCAGAGAAAAACTAGATTGAATTACTTCTAAAAATTCCTTCTGCAATCAATACCACCACAAAATACCCTAGTAAAAAACCCTTTTAATCGAAGTATATAAATAATATCAGAAAATGTTTTCTGATATTACCTCATTTAATACTTAGTTCAGTGGCTTTGCTGTTTAGGGTTTTTTTCAGAAACTTCAAATGGCTCATTAAGCTAGTTTTGTGTAATTTTATTGGGTCTGGAAATTTAACCAAATGATCTTGAATTCCATTTTACATGCACAATGGAATTTGCTTTACCTACCTCTCTCTAAGGAAAATAAAAATTCCAATAAAGTAATCATTTTGATTAGTAAAGACTCCTTAATGTGATAAGGTTATTGGTAAGCAATTTTTATTCATATTTTTTAATAAGGATGCTGTATATTTAGTAAAAAAAAGCTAACATTTTATTTCTCAGTAAACCAACAATTAATAAGCCCCCAAATATGCATTTTCAGCTTCTCTTAAAAAGTATTTGCAAATTCAGATCAAATGGGCCCAACATGTCTAATAAAAGTAGGTTTGGTAAGAAGTAATCTACAGACAGTTCTGTTTTCAGCCTGCTTCCTGATACATTCAAATTTCTTCAGTGGTAGACTTATATTCATTAATCTTGCTTCACTATTGTAACCATACCTGAAATGTCCACTTTCCATGGAAATATTTACCCTCCACATATGTTTGAGCCTCATTGCTTTGAATTAATCTAGCTATTGAATTATACAAAATCATTAAAGAAAATAAATACTCAGTGCAATCATTCTGATGGACAGACTGTACAAAATGCCCAGGTCGATGCCACATTGAAACAACAAAATTCAGTTTTCCCACCTCCTTGCCTAAGAGCTGTGACATATTTTTGGAGTATTTCTGCTGTTTTCAATTAAATAAGCTTCATTTTTCACAAAATTATTATTTAGGTGAACTAGGACAACAGCAAGCTATAAGAATATGGCTTCTCAGGCTGTCCACTGAGATGTTATTTTTAGTTGTAGGCTTAAATCACCTGAAGTAGAGGAAGAACACATTTTTTTTTCTTTAGGAAGGAGGTAAGGGAGAATAAAACATCCACACAGAGATAGAAAAAACATTGAAAAATTTCTGATCCTTCTTCCCTTGTTGGAGAGCACTCAGACCTTTTAACTGTGATCTCCATGAAACTTCAGCCACCATAGGCTGTCCTCTGAGATGACTCATATTGGATCTGTGGCATTATATCTGCACAGTGAATTCAGTAGAAAACTCTTAAGAGATTACTATTTTATATATGTAGTGATCAGGATTGATACTGACCTGATATTGGTCATTCTTGACCATTCCCCTAACAGCAACTTCTCAGTCCCAGATATACTTAAACAGTTATAAATGTATATATGTATGCGTATATACACACGCCCACACACACATTTACATGTAAACAAATATATATATACAATAAATGCAATATAAGTAACTGTGTGTATTTTTGTTGATATATGTTCAATTCCAAGAGAGATAAAAAAAATCAGTGCATTATTTCTAGTTCATACATAGTGAATGTTTGGGACTTTTAGATACACAGACATAGGTTAGCTACAAAAAAATATGTCTATGTCTTCACACATATAAAAACTTCTGCATAACACAGAGCACAGGGATTCTGAAATTGCACTGTGCATTTCTTCTTTCTATTCCATCTTCATCCAAATTCAGTTTTGATATATAAAAATTAACAATTTAAGGACTCAGAGTTAATATTGCAAGAAAAACACAGTGGTAACCTCAATCTTCTGTTCCATGCTTTTTCATCTCAGAGGAAGACTGAAACGAGAGCAATGGTTTGAGTAATTTGAAAGCATAGCTCCTTCAGGAATCATAATGTCAGTGGCCAACCTAATAATATTGAGCAAAAGAATTATGAAATTAATTATTCTTTGTGCCTTCTGATCCCAATAAACAAGTTGAATCACTTTTTGCTTTTCGTGTTGAAAAGATCAGTAATCAAAAAGAAATGTGTTTCTCCAAAGAGGGAAAAGAATAGCTTTAATTGCTAAAAATTTGTGGGTGAAAACTTAAAAGTAAGGTCACTCACATGTGAAAAAGAACTGATCCTCTACCTAAGGTAAGTATCCTACATTTCTACTATAATCACAGGAATTATATTATTGTCTGGTTTTTAAAACAGATATTTTTATGAAATTGTACCATTAGATTGTATTAGATTGTACCTCTAACATTTTTTGTAGCTCCCTCTTTCTTACTGACAAAATGTGAATGATTGTATGACTTGGATTATTAAGGTGTATCATCAGATATGAACGACAAAGCTATTTATCTACACTGCTCTTTCAGGAACACAATAAAGTCATTACTGAAATTTCAAATGAAACATAAGCCTTACAAGCCTTTTTCTGATAACTACTCTTTGGAAAACTATTTTGAAACTCCTTGATAAAATGTTAGCTAGGAAATATTTGCTGAAGAGACATTGATACCAAAGACAAGCATTTAGAATTTCACTTGTTGTAACGCTGTGTGAATTTAGTAGAAAAAATTCTTTGGTTGCTTACACTAGATGGCACTGATAAAGTATTGCCCAGTTAACTAAATGTCTTAAAATATATTTCTTTTATTTGGAATACTTTATTTCATTATTTAAAAAAAATAAATAAGACATCAACATTGTTTTGCCACAAATAGAAGTAAAAGGGGAAAGTAAAGGAAGAAAGGGAAATAGTTTAGGACTGTCCCTGCACATTTTGTAAACCTAGAAGTTTTTGTATATTGGTTTCCTCTGGCAGTTACACAGACACACTACACATACTGTAAGAGACAAAGCATTCTTGCCCCAAATGGAACTAGCCTAAATTTACAAAACTTTGAAAACTGTGGTTTGGGTGGGTCTTTTGTTTGTTTGTTTTTTGTTTGTTTGGTTGGTTGGTTTGGTTTTAGGGTTTTTGTATGTTATTGGTTTTGTTTTTGTTTCTTCGTTTGTTTGGTTTTTCCTTCTGTTTTACCCTAGGAAGGGATGATATTTAGAAGAGTGATTTCTCTTCTAGCTCAATCAAAGCAAAGCTTTTTTGCCATTCTGATTTCTACTGAGCAGGCAGGAGCTTAATGCAAGACCCTCATGCAAGAAGTACACATCTCATTTTGTGATGTCTCCAAGAATATTCAAAAAGGTTATCCAAGAATATGGGTAACACTTCTGTAAGGCTTATCTCTGCTACTGTGGGGAGAGACACAGGCTTTTCTGGATGTAATTACCAGAGAAGGAAACCCAGCTGAGTACTCTGAGCTGCCCTGCAGCAGAGCTTTGTATCCTCAGGTGAAGCAGAAAGCGTCTAGAAATACTAGTCTCACACACCTAAAATTGGTCTCTGTGACTGGTCCCTAAAGTATACATTTTTGCATGTCCTCAATCAATATACATCCCAATTCCATTTTTATAAAATGATGTCCAAGAATCTGAAAGAGTACTGCTAGCTGTGTGCATAAATTGAAGTCATTACATGCTGCATGTAAGCTACCTTATTTGCAAAGGACAACTAAATGCATTATTACGTTTCTGTCATAAAAACTGTTTTCTTTGTGAACTAATATTTTATAAAGTAAAAGAGAGTATGACATAATCTCTAATCTTTGAGGGGAGATAAGGTAATAACTTAGCATCTGAGATCTGTTACTTCCCTTTGCTTTTTTGTTCTTATTTTAGCATAAACAATGAGACTTATTTCAGAACAAGCAAGTAGTTATGCTACAGTTTATTTAATAGGTTTTTTAAATTAAAGAGCAACGAAGACCCCCAAATCAAAACAGCTGAGCTGTAGCTTCAGTAATTACATATTTAAGTTTTTTTCTGAAAAGTACCCTGGAAATATTTTCTAACTCCACAGAACTCACTTTACATATACAGCACCTATCTTGAGGCCATTTTTACATGTCATAACAAGCAATTATATTTGAAGTAGTGAAATGCATCAGCTAAATGTCATTCTTGAAAGAATATGATCCAAACTCTCTAACACACTCTTTCACATCTTCACCCTGTCCTTTGTTCTTTTTAGCTCTAAGCACTGTCTGACTGTAGTTGTCATTGTTGAAGAATTCCTGAAGACACAGGAAAATATATATCATATATTGTTAAACAAATCAAAGATATTGTCATGATGCCATGATGTTCGTTTTAAGTCACACCACATCTCTGCTTATACAGACTTTCTGGATACAAAACAGTCTCTCAGGATACTTGGTATAAGCCAAAAATACCATTTCAAAATCCTAATTTTTATCTCTTTGTCTTCTATATCTTAAGCAGATGCTTTAATATTATCTTGTCAAATACATAAATCAGAATTATTCTTACACTCAGCATTGCAATTGAGAAGGTTTGTACTATGAGTTCAGAATAATTTCTTTTTCAGCTGTCAACATCTTGGCTCATTCACTTCTTAAAATAAAATACATGTTACTACTCATCCCTCTACTGGAAAGTGATTGACACCATCTTCTCTGGAAAGCACAGAGCAGCAATATGGAATTAAGTAAAGATAGGTATATAGTCATTGAAAATGTCAGAAAAAACATCATGTATTTATTAGTTGTATGTAATGTGCACAGTTTCTAGGGGCGTATGTAGAAGTTCCATTCCCAAAGAAGCATGAGGATGGAATGTGTTTCAGGGAGGTTAATCTTTTAATTTCCTTTACAACAGACATTAGCATGCATTCCATGCAATAGCCGAAAAAAACCAGTACTACAGGCCAAACTGGATTAGATAAAATGAGTAGTTATTGGTTATGGATGCTCAAAGTGTAAAAAACAAAAACAAAACCAACCAACCAACCAGCAAAAAAAATTCCAAATACGAAGTATTTCAATACAGGGGTAATTTGCAGATTCTAGACTCATTCATTTGTCATGATACAATACTACAGGTCTGGCAAGACTCCAGCGCTATCAGTTAGCTGATACACAGGTAAGCTTGGTAAAATATTTTTGCAATTACAGACTTATATCTTGACTATAATATAACCCTGGGAAAAATAAAATCTTGTACTAAAAAAAGAGATATTTTAAAAATGTTAGTTAGCTTTGTTGAAACTGACTTAAACTAAAAAGAAATAGAACCAGAGTTCTTTAGAATGTTGAAGAAAATACTGCATCACACAGCAGGTTCTCTTATTTAATTTTCTAATAAGCTTAAGAGTTCAAAAATAGATTCCATTTCAGCATACAGTCAAACCTCATATCATATTTGTACTACAACTTGTTTATCACATCAACAGGTTTATGATTTTGCCTTACAGTTCATAAATTGACTCAAGAATGAAAAAATTACTCATATAGCCTGGAAAAAATATAGAAAGATCTTCCAAGATGCCAGGGATCAGTCTAGGAAAAGTAAAGCACTGACAGAATTAAATCTGGCCCTGGATGTGAAGGGCAACAAGAAAAGCTTCTGCAGGTGTGTTGGTGATAAAAGGAAGACAAGAGAAAATGTGGGCCCTCTCTGGAAAAAAAAAAAAAAAAAGAAGAGCTGGTTATGGTTTTGCAGGACATGGAGAAGTCTCAAAAACTTTTTTCCCTTGGTCTTCAATGCCAAGTGCAGTAGCCCCATTGACACATTGACAAAGTTGCCAAAGGCAAAGGCCTGGGACAATGAAGAGTGGTCTGCTGCAGAAGACTGAGTTTGAGAACATCTGAGGGCAAGCAAGCTGATGGAAATTGATGAAGGAACTGGCATGCTCAGTGACTAAGCCACTATCCATTATATTTGAAAAGATGTGGTAGTCGGAAGAAGGTCCCACTCACTAGACAAGGAGAAAAATAAGCCCCGTTTTCAGAAAGAGAAATATGAACACCCAGGGTACTACAGGCCAGTCAGTCTCACTGCTGTCCCTGGCAAGATCATGGACTAGATAATTCTACAAAATTATGCTGAGGTGCATGGAAAGCAGAGAAGTAACTGATGACAGCCAGCAAGACTTCACTAAGTGCAAATTGTGCCTGAAAAATCTGCTAGCTTTCTATCATGAGGTTACAGGTACGGTGGATAAGGGAAAAGCTACTAATGTCATCTACCTGGACTTGTGCAAAACGTTTGACACTGTACCATATGACATCATTGTCTCTAGAGTGGAGAAATATGTATTTGATGGATGGACCACTAGGTGGATAAGGAATTGGCTAAACCACTGCACTCAAAAGATTTGTGATCAATGACTCAATGTCCAAGTGGAGAAGTGATGAGTGTCATTCCTCAGCAAATTCCTCCTAGTATTAGATCCAAAGCTTTTTAACATCTTTGGTGACATGGCGACATGGAGAGTGGGATTGAGTAAACCCTCAGCAAGTCTGTTGCCAGCACCAAGCTCTGCAGTACGGTTGACACACTGGAGGGCAGGGATGTCATCCAGAGGGGTCTTTGATGCACCTGAATGGTGGGCCCATGCTAACTTCATTAACTGCAATAGAACCAAGTACAAGGTGCTGCACTTGAATGGGGGAAATCCCAAGCAAACCATAAGGTTGTCTAAGAATAGATTGAAAGTATCCTGAGGAGGAGGACTTGGGGGTGTTGACTGACAACAAGCTCAAACATGAGTTGGAAATGTACACTCATAGCCCAGAACAGCAACCCTGTCCTGGGCTGCATCCAAAGCAGTGCAGCCAGCAGGGTGGTGAAGAGGATTCTTCTCTATCCCCTCTGTCCCCTCTGGAATGCTGCATCCAGGTGTGGGGCACTCAATAGAAGAAAGATGTGGAGCTCTTGGACTCAGTCCAGAGAAGAGCCATAGAGGTGATCAGAGGGCTGGAGCGTCTCTCCTTTGAAGTTGTTCAGCCTAGAGAAGGAAGTGGAGATCTTATTGTGGCTTTTCAGTACCCAAATGGGGCCTAAAAGATGGCTAAAGAAGGACTTTTCACAAGGGCCTGTAGTGATAGCACAAGAGGGAATGGCTTCAAACTGAAGAGAATAGCTTTGTATTAGATACTAGAAAGAAATTCCTTACTTTACGGGTGGTGAGGCACAGGAACAGATTGCCTAGAGAAGCTATGGATGCTTCATCCCTGGAAGTGTTCAAGACATGGTTGGATGGGACTTTAAGCAGTTTGGTCTAGTGGGAGTTGTCTCTGTATATACATTAAAATGTGTATGAATTTTTAAAACATAAAATGGTTTATCTCCCTAATATTTCATCTCAGGCAGGCAGTTATTTTGAGATAAAGAACAGTTAAGAATTCTGTAACTAGAGTTTTAACTTTAGCACAGCTCTGCATGCATTTAGGTACAAGTGTTTAAAGAAATCCTGCATACCTAGTACACTAGCTTTGAGATTCTCAGAAGACAGGAGCCAATAGCTGCAATTACTAAATTATGATGGAGAAAATGAATTGATTTTTCAAACTCTTAAGTGCTTAAGGAGATGCAGACATTTTTCAACACAGTGGGTAAACATAGAAAGGTGCATTTTCAGATATCTCAAGAAATGGATAGGTTTCAAAATATTGTGCTGCTCATTTCTTAGTCTTGTGACTCAATAATATTAGGAAATTTTAACTCAAAAATATACTATGAGGAATTAAAAAAAAATTAAAGAGCAATGGTACGCAAACACTGCATTTTATAGATAATTGAGGAAAAGGCTGAGGAGCTCTTTTAAATCATTAGTGTGTAGTTAGAAGAAAAAAAAACCACTATCTACAAATTTTTATTTTGCAAGACAACTTAAAATGCTGCTGTTGAAATGGTACTATATAAATGCAATAATATGCAATGCAATATTTAATTAATACAGATCAACTGAAAAAATTGTTTGAGTTTTACGTGTAACCACAGTATTTATCCTGATGATCACTTTTCCCCTTCTGTATAAGATAGCGTAGCTTTGACGTAATAGGAGAAAAAATTGGTGTAATGTGATCTAGTATACTTACTCTGAGCATTTTTCCAGTCTGCTATTCAACTAATCCTATCAATTTCATTATCTAACTGAAATTTTACTTTGATTAACAAAAACTGTGAATTAACAGTAGTTTTTGCTTTAGTTGAGGCATTGAAAAATTTAGTGAAGTTGAAAAATTTCAATGAAACTTGACATGGTATAGTGGACTGCTAAACTAACATTTTATAGCGCATCTACCATGTTATTTTCATACCACTTTTGTGGACTTTGTCTTTTATTTCACATGCTAATAAACTTAAATTTTAAAGGCTATGATATATTAAATATTTCATGGTATTTTAAAACACAAAAGTCACATGCCTTTTACCTTAACTGGAGGTTATTTAGTTTGGACTGAAAGACTACCAAATTACAGAGCTGACAGATTTAAATTGTTACTCAGAAACTCAGAATAGTTATTTACAACTGAGATTGAAACTGTGAGAAATGTCTTATGACTTTCAGGCAATAAAGGTGCAAATTGCTTACCCTAGCAGTACAGGGAACAGAAAAGAAGAGGTTTAATTTTAGTAAAACTTATTTCAATAAAATCCTTTGAAACTGGCAGCAAGGGGTAGCAGAGAACATCTTTCCCTCTATTAAAAAAAAAAAAAAGGAAAAACAGAAAAAAAACACAAAATAAAAAGCAATAAAAATGTGGTTTTCATACTTTTTTATTTTTTAAAACATATGCTCATCCAAGACATTTTAATTTTAATTTATTCATATGTTAAATTTCAACAGATTATACTCATCATAGATGAGAAACCTCAGTTCATTTTATTGTTACTGACGTGGTAACAAAATAATCTCAACAAAACGCCGCATTAAAAAAAGTTTGAGACATTGACCTCAGTCTTCACTAGTCCCTGGAGAACAGGCAAAAAGCCTGGAGTGAGACTGACATGCTTATTGATAAAGAGTCAGCTCACTGAACAGTCAAGGAAACCAGATATAAATTAATCTCTGTGCCCTAAGGAATGCACCCAAAAGCTAGCAATGCTGGGTCACTAATTTTTGAACAAATGTAGCAATTGGAAGAAGTGCTTGAGAACTGAAGGATAGCACTTTTCCTTACCTTCAACAGCAGCAGGAAGGAGGATTCAGGGAGCTACAGGCCCATCTGGCCTTACCTCCATACATGGGAACACAGTAGAACAAGTAATCCTGGGAATTCTTGCCAGACACAAGAGTTATCTGTAGGTATCTGGAGTAGTAAACCCGGATTCACCAAGGGGAAGTCATGCTTGGCATATCTGATAACCTTCTACAATCAAATCACAAGTTTCTAGATGAGGGAAGAGGAGAAGATACTGTCTACTTTCAATTTAGTAAGTCTTCTGACACCTTTTCCCATAACTTCCTCATAGTAGAGAGGAAGTAGTACAGGCTGGATGAGCAGACAGTGAGATGGGCTGAGAGCTAGCTGTTTTAACAGGCCCAAACAACAAAAATATAGGAGAGTAATGAGCACCATACCCCAGGGCCAAGTACTGGGTCCAATCATGCTCAATATCTTCATTAATTATCAGGATGATAAAGCAAAGTATATCCTTAAAATATTTGATTATGATGCAGGAGAGGGAGGGGAAGATAACATGCCAGAGGGCTGTGCAGCCATCTAGACCTTGTAAGGTTGGAGAAGCGATCTGATAACAACCTCATACAGGTAAATGGAAAGCAGTGCAAAGTTCTGGATCTCAGGAGGGGAAGGCATACAGGATCCATGATGGGCATTATTCTTCTTCAAAACTGCTTTACAGGAAAGGCTATAGGGGATCAGAACTGCACGTGGAAACAGCAATGTGTCCACAGGACTAAGAAGGCCACAGAACCTTTGTAGCGTGGATTAGGTGGGACATTTCAAGCAGGAGGTGGTCTTTCCACTCTACTCATCCCTGGTGAGACCACATCTAGGATATTCTGTCAACCTTTGATTCCCCCAGTACAAGAGAGACATGTAGCTACCAGAGTGCATCCAACAAAAGATGACTTAGGGGATCAAGAATCTCTCCTATGCAGGAGGACTGGAAGAACTGGGAGCATTCAGCCTGGAGTAGAGAAGGTTGAGGGTGATGTCTTTAATTTGTACAAACATGTAAGGTGCCAGTATAAAGAAATTAGAACTAGCTGTTTTCAGTAGTGGCCAGCGATACGACAAGAGACAATGGGTGCAAACTGAAACGCAGGTACTTCCATTTGAACAGCAGGAGGCACTTTTTCTGCTGTGAAAGTTGCTAAGCACTTGCACAGGTTGCTCAGAACGGTTGTGAACGCTTCTTGAAGATACTCAGAAGCAATTTGAACATGATCACAGCCAACTTTCTGCAGGTAACCCTGCTATAGCAGGAAGGTTGTACAAGAGCCTCTTCCAACCTTCAACTATCCATTTCAGTGATTCTCTTGCTTAATGATTCTGTGAAACCCTGTGATTTTAATAGTTGCAATAAATTGATCATCAACATTTGTCACACATATGCCATGTGAATCTTGACTGATTTTCCCACATTTAAACTCAGTATATTGCTGAAAGACTAACACAAGGGATACAAATAACATGTTTCAATATCAAAATACACACTAGTTCTCACAGTCACTATGAATATAGAACCTAGCTTACACATAATAATGCATAAGTTAGGTCAGATTCACAGCATCTCACATCTGCTAAAGGGCTGTATGAAATAAATGAGTTTATGGAAGGTTATTTCTCCCTGACATACTATTTTACCTTCTGGCAATACAGTTTTAGCTTCTGGCAATTGCCATTTAGGGACAGAGAATAGGTAAAAGTTAATAAAGCTGTACATGAGGTTGTAATTTGCAAGAGATACCTGGCATTTGTTGTTACTTCTATCCAATATTAGTAACTAATATAGTGTATCTAGTAATGTGCAATTTTCTATGACTGCTTTCTTTTACTTTTAAATATTTGCCCAGGTTTCAGTCCTAATTGTTGAAATAATAAGTCATTAATGGTGATAGACAAGCAAGGGATATCTAAAGATAGGTTCCTGAGAATAAGGGAAGTAAGTTTCAAATAGAAACAATTGTCATTTTTTCAGCAAAATGGGCTTGTGAGCATAAGAATAGGGAGGAGAGGGTTAATTCAATGATAAAATTAGAAACAGGCCAGTGAATAAAGAGCTTACTGATCAGAATCAGGTAAAAAAAGAAACAGCACTTGCCAAAATGCAAAATAATATTCAAATTCCTTTTGCTGCCACCTTTCAAATCTGTTTTCCATACACTGACCCTATATGAATCTTCAAATTATTTTGTTTCTACATATCTCTAGTTACATGAAGGAACAAGGAATTTCATTTGATGGCATGATAGAACATTCTTTCAGTGTCAAATTGATTGGACGTTCTTCAAAGGGGCTACTGTTTCTGGATAAAAGGTAGTTGAAACATATAAAATAACATACTTTCTTGCTGAAAACATGAATAGAAATAAGAGGAGGAAAGGATACAGAGTAAGAAAAAATGTTATCATTTTTTATACTTAATGTGAGTATTTTATTATTTTTACTGTATTTCAATGTACGTATGCAGAAATTGTTTTAAAAATGTATGAAATAGTTTACTCCCCCCTGCTTTAACACAATAAGTTACATACTATTGGTGTAGATTAAAAAATTACATACCTCATTTAAATTTCAGCATGCTGACCAATAGATATACTTGTTCAGTTTAACTTATTATAAAAAAATAAAGTGGATTTCAAAATAGGAATTATCTTCCAGAATTCAGTCCTCAGGATTAAAAAAACTCTAAAAAACTAACTGATTTCAGGTCTTGTGATAGAGATGGTGTGTACTAATTAGATAAATGCTACAAAGCAGGTCTAGATTTGCAGAGGATGTCAAACATCCATGATGGAAGTGGAAGGAGCTAAACTCAGGAGGATCTAAAATTTCAACTAACTAAAGCAGATTTTAATAAATAAACCCATCTAAACCCGTGGGGGTTTTTTAGGTCAAAATCACAGAAACATTTAAAGAGATACTAAAAACATCCAGTCATATTTAAGATTATGTCTTATTTTTATTTTTCTAAAAGATCACTCATTCTGAAATTCTGATAGATACTATAAAAGAAAAAATAAAGAAATTAAGAACTATGTTTTGGAAAAATGAGTTAAAGTTATTTTAGACTATTTTTGGACTCTTCCTCTCTCTCTCTCTTTCTCTCTCTCTCTCTCTCTCTCTTTCTCTGTGTAGTGTTTTTCTTCTATTTAAGACCAGATGGGTTCTTTTTGTTTCAGCCTGAAAGAATAGAATTTTTAATAGAAAACAAAATCAGAACATTGTATGTATTCAAAATTAATATAATTTCTATAAAGTGTTTAAGCACACAGCTTTGTACTGAAAGTCATCTTTATATATCTGAATTTTGCAAAAATCTGTTTTTCCTTCTTTGCCTATTTGGTGTTTCCCATGATAAATGCTTACATTTTTTAGTTAAGTCAAAAAAAGAGCGAAGGATACAGAAATTATCTTTATAGAAACATGCAACAGTGGAAGAACCTCTTGGTACCAGAGTAGTGCACTATTGCAGACTCCCAAAAATATTATGAAAGTGGATCTTTGTGCATATTTTTCAGGAAAGAGCTCTGGCTCCTAACATACTTTACACCCTAATAGCAAGAATACGGGATATTAATTGATTTTGTTGATATTGTGCAAGGTTCAATATCTCATAACATCACTTAGAGACAGGGAGAAAAGCAAATTAGGCATTTCGTAATTATGGAGACTCTTTCATATTCAAGGCTGAGTTGACCAACATAGTTCAAGTATCAACCAGATGTAAAAAAGAAAAGATCCCACACCAAAACAAAAATCCCCAACCACAAGCATCAAAACTTTAACCTTTTTAGTAAACTCTTGGCTATCTTGACAATCCTTTGAAAAAGACTCTTTGCATTAAACATATATATCTGGCCCATTAATTCACCAAATAACAAGCAAAGAACAATATGCAACAAAAGATTTTACCAAAATGTTAACAATACTAACGATTTTATCAGTTCTTTGAGCCGTACTTTGATGCTTAAAATAAAGATTTTTGTGAGGTAGGAGACAAATGAAGTGTACTTCCAGGCCCTCTAAGTGAGAATACATTTTTGAAAGAGAAATGTTCAGTCACCACTTCTTAATTGTTTTCTTTCTGGATTCTATCCAGGATTTATGCTGAATCACTTGTTCACTGCACAAAATAACAGTAGAAGTCTTCTACTACTAATAGAGCATTAAGGGCTTTAGCTTTGAATTCATCTCAATTCTTATGCAACCTCTAGAACACTTCTGCACAACTGTTTTATACAGAATTATAAATTTTCTAAAATTTGTTTAACTATTGTTTGGGAAAACAGTAGATCAACTTACTTTCAATTTACTTTTTGGATAAAATTAGGTAGAGGGAAGAGTGAAGTGAATACTAATTTTTTTATATGCCGGCAATTACAAGAATAAAAAGGAACTACATTTTAAGAGCCCCAGCAGATTTCTTAACGTAGTTTGCATGATCAAGCAATTCCCATGAACAATTTGAAAGTCATATCATACAAAGGCCCTAGTGCCTTTTTCAAATTAAAAAAAAAGTCAATCTAACATTGTTTCTTTTGAGATCATTAAAAATGATTCATTATGTTATATATTCATCCACTGTACTTACCACATAATTTACAGGCCTCACAAACATGCTAGCCCTGTGCTGACCACTGATCAGCATGTCACTTTGAAGAAAGGGGCATAAATTTATCTTTTCAACAAAATTTTCACTTTACTTAACAAACCATCTCAAAAGATTGCTTATTTTAATTAATTCAGGGCTTTTCCATATGGATAATAGAGGACTGTTTAGAATTAAAGTCAGAACTGTGTAACTATACCCCAAAAAATGAGATGTGCAGATATTGGTTGCTATAAAAATATTAATCACATATTTTACTAGGATTTATTAACAGATAAAATTATTTCCTATTACTAGCCTTGTACTTAGGAAAGA
>NW_005054390.1:2748824-2760151 GCF_000277835.1 Geospiza fortis
GAGTGACAACAAGGACAGTTACAAAGAAGATACCCATTTATGGAATGCAATGATTACACATTCTAATTAAAAAAGTCCTGCTCTTTCACCACAGAAACTCAATAAAGAGCTCTTACTGTGCTGTAATTCTGATTATACTACAAACAAATTAATATTATGTTACTTAATACCTGGTAAAAGGTAGACATTTTTGTCTTTCAGAAGTATTATTTATGGGTTGTGTGTTATCTCATTAACTTCAACAGATAAGGGATTACATCATATCCACATAAATATAAATAAAGGTTTATTTTGAGGTTGGTGTTCATATGTTCTCATACACATATAAAAAAGCACATGCATTATAAGAAAAGCATTATTGGAGAATATGCAAGCAAAACCTTCAAATGAATTCAGAATCTGTACTATTTCTTCAGGAAATGAATAGTATAGCACATAAAATATCAGACCATCTTTAGCAATTTAGGAATGCTAAGGCAGTTGTCCTTTCACTGATCATTTCACTGATGTCTTTCATGTTAAAATCTAGAAAATAATAAGCAATAAAAATCAATAAACCAACAACACAAAAAAAAATCCAACAAATCAAGCAACCAACCAATCAACTAACCAACCAACCAAAAAAGAAAACCCACAAAATTAAACCAAATCGAATTAAAAAAAAAAAAAAGACAGGCAAACAAAAAACACCTGGTGAAGTTTCAGCTCATGTTTATCTGGACATGTATATTTTCAAGAGAAGTAAGAAAGGGGAAAAAAAGGTGAATTATGCATGGATATAAAAGGGAAATAAATTAAGAATTTATACTTCAGGGGAGGAGATGGTGAGTATTGTAGCAATAGTCCAAAAATAGTTGTTCACTCAGAAGTTCATTACTACTTGATGATATTCTCCAAAATTAATAACATGGAAAAGCCCATAAACAAACAGGGTAATGAAATAAAATGAGCTTAAAAATGGATTATTTAAACTTCCAGTGTTTGGAGTAAGATTAAGAGCTAAATATTTTTCCCTGCTAAAGCTAAACACTAAAACTAATATACTTTGGATTTTTAATAACCTCTTTCAACTACAAGTCTTGACGTATCTCAGAAAGATAGATGTTAGATGTAAAGGTAGTCAATACAGTAATCTTTTGTGAAAAGCAGCAGAATGTTGTGCACTGCACTATTTTATCCAAAACCATTGCTATTTAGCTCATTCTGTTAGCTGAGTTTGCTAATTTAGGGACCAACATTGGTACTTTTAAACAACAAAATAATCAGTGAGGAAGCTCAGGTACTTAAAGTGCCATTGGTCACATTGGTCACATACCTGCTGGCAATATTAGATGAGTGATTCAAAGGTTTTAATAATGAGGTAAATTCCTACATCAGTAAGACTACAAAATTTGCAATATTTGCTATTTGTCTAATTCAGTAAATAGACATAGGAACATTGTATAATATTCAACGTAAATTTACGGAGTTTACCTCTCTAGGGAGGAAAAAAGTAAACAAATATAAAGGAATGAAAATCTGCAAAACAATTAAATGCCTCTAACCCTCCTGAGCAGGCTTTCTCTTTTTTTATTGCTTGTTAATGCTTCCAATTTTTTTTTCCTGAAACAAAACTGATACCCATATAGTCAAGGTCTAATGGAATGTAAAAGGGCAAAATTTTCTGCTTTCGCAGAAGGTTTTACCAAATGGCTTCAGTTTTCTTATTCCTGGTGCCTACTGTTGATGCAGGAGCACAGACTGACACAAGTAAGTTTATTAGCATAAAATTCTCACTTATTTTCAACATTATTTAGATGATGTAGTATGTCAGGACTCTTAACAATGCTTTGTACAGATAATCCACTTTGGAGAAAGAATGACAGGATTAGTAGTGCAGGAACTGGACAAACAATTCCCTGTAATTAACCCTCTCTTTTTGTCACTATTTTGACGTCCTTATTTTAGTGGAGCAACCTGTGGATCTGCAATGAACTTTTCTGTCTCTTTACCGAGCACTGCTCACTGCTCCTATTTGAAAATAAGAAAAAGATAATAATGAGCATAAAGATTATTTAATTTTTGATTCTCTTATGGAAAATTATGGAAATTAAGGAATATAAATTTAAGAATGTTTAAGTATCCATCTTTTCAAAGATGTAATTTCTAAATTGCTTAGTAATGAAGAAATTCACTGGATTTTAGTAAAAAATTATTTTATATGAACCTTACTTTCTATGAAATTTATTTTCTATGAATCCTATCTGTTTATTGTTTCAAAAATATTCTTTGTCTCTAATTTTCCACTATACAATGTCACAAGCAGAGAAAATTTCAAGTCAGACAAAAAGCTGTTGCACATTAATGATTTCGTACCCACTGCCTCCTGGGCTCAGCTTGAGCTTCCTAACATATAAAGGATAGGGAATAGTGAGAAAATATTTTTGTAGAGATTGTCAGAAAATTTTGAGAAAAAAAACCCTAAGGGTTGCTAGGAATTACAAATGCAGCAAAAGTAGTAACATTTGCACTAAAAAAATAAACCTCAAAACAAAGCTGTCAAAATATTCCAGCATTTGTAAGCTGTAAGTCTGAAATATCATGGAAATTGCTAGACTCTTTCACATCAATATATGGATCTGAAGTTACAGAAATTAAATTTGTGTGGTGTATTTACTTCTACTCCACCCTGGAAATAGCTATTAACATCAATTGTAATTGTATGTACAGATCAGAGTAAGAGACCCCATGCTGCAGATAATAAAATGTTCATGCACAAAGGGGAGGAGAAGGAAGCCCTTATAATAATGTTAGGAGCTACTCATTACAAATTGGAAATTACAGACCAGATGTTTTTAATCTATTTTTCCACACTGGGTGTAAACTCAGAACAGCAGTACATTCAGAGTAGAAAGGATGCAGATTATAAAAAGCTATCACTTATTTTTCAAGCAATGAATGCCCTTTCAGAAAAAGAATACAACCTCCAGTACTTAGATAGGTCCCTTCGTTCCAGACAATTCTTCCTGGGTTTTTTGTAGTGAGAGAGCAGACTGGTTTTTTACTAGTCACTGTTCTCCACCTTCTCTTCCCTAATGCTACAGAGAAAGTTATGCTAAGGCTCTCCTATGCATTTGTTGCATAGTTTTTCTATTATGTTTCTGCATAGCTATGCCTTTCCCTTCCTCTACGCCACATACTTCCGTTTCAGATATTCAGCCAACACCTAATCCTAATTTCTTATATCCTGTTTTATTTCCCTGTTTCCCTATCAAACGCAGATAGACATGTACATTAATGAGGAAACTAAATTAAGTTCCTCTCTGTTTTCTTAGCAACAACAGAGGGTGGGGTATATGGTAAGGATGATCATGTGCTTGACTTTTGACTTAGTAAACATTCCCTTTTTGTCTTCTAGAGAAGAAAGTATTCACTTTCCTCTCACTCCATGACTACTCTGAGAATCAATCTTTCATAAGTGTTTCTCTCCAAAGCACAAAATCTGCAAAATGGTTGACAACAAACCCAGAACACAGGCTTGGGTTGAGTGTGATGATACAGAGCAAGACAAATTGTTTTGGACTGACAGAAACTAAAAAAGCATTTTGCCCCTTCAAAGAATCAAAGTGTATTATTGTATATATTTGTAATGAAACAGAGGCTTTGTATCAAAAGCTGAGCAGAAGTAGCATTGTAATGCTCTCTAGACATATGCTTTGTTCCTGAAATCATAATTTTAACTTGCTTTTACCCTGATCCAATGTCTCCCCTAGAATGTCATCAGGGGAAAGGAGAACCAGTGCTTTGTAAACACTTACAGATCCCCAGGAGTCTATGACGTGTGTCTTGAGCTGACCCCGTCTGCTAATGCCTGGGCTATATTCATAGACCATATATGAAGGGCTAGCCTGGCAGAGCTCATATGCTTTGGTAAAGTATCAGGATAAAATAGAATTACTGTATAAGTATTCACACTTTCTACATGGCAGCAATTGCTCTTTGCAAAGAAAGATGAGTCTATATAAGTCGCTACCTTTGGCACATAAAGTCCTTTATTTTCCATATATCATACAGGCCAACATCAAAAAGACTTTTCTCTATACTAACTCTGTTCTAATTATACTCCTATATTATAGCTCCTATATTAAAGCTGCTATATAAGTAAACCAATTTGCCACAATTTGGGCAGGAATATGCTAATGCAATGCACAGAAGGTGCACGGAGTTCACTCTCTCCTTCTTGTGAAAATATTATGGTTGTAATGGAGTTGTTATTCCAGATAACTCTCAAGACTAAAAGAGTAATTTTTCCTCAAAACCTCAAAGTTACTCTTCAACAATTTTCTAGACATATTATCTGGTCTGTAAAATTAAATATATTCATTGGGTTCTTTAATTAGTTTTGATTACTTGCACCTAAATGTTAACAATTCTTACATCCTCTTGATTTTTAAACTAACACATCTGTCCCATTTTAAAATGCCATTTACACCTCATAGATGTTCTGTATCCACTACAGTCACTGGAGTTTTAAATGTAACTTCCCTATTGTGTGAAGGAGCTAGATTTAGTTTTAAAATTACCTTACTCTGAGTTTCATGTACAATCACTGCCTATCGCCCCAGGGTCAATAATATTTTTTCTCAGTTCTATCATATCTTTAGTAAATTAACTCCTGTGCAAAATTTTCTCATACAGAAGTTGTTCCAGGAGTTGAAGCATCTCAGTCTTTCTGAATCTGAGCCCTCTTCTGTCATACTCTACCTTCTTGGAAACCATAATTCTGTGCAGTTCCTAAGATGCAAATCAAGTTTAGGTTTATACAGAGCTATAATAAAATGGGAGTGTTTTTAAAAATGTTTTGGGGGTTGCTTTTTTTTTTTCTTTTCTGTTCAACTTTACACTCTATAAAGCTAACAAACCATTTTCATCTGTGCGGAGCAAGAGACAACAAACATGTATGAGAAATCTTCACTGCACCTCTGCATGTGGGACAGATATGCTATTCCTCTCTTTTTCTGTATGGTAAAAAACATAAGAATGAATGAAAATTTCCCAAGAACTTAGCATATTTTGTTCCCTCTTTTTTGAATCATATCTTGCTGAGTAAGGATGGAATCACCTCTGGTTTTCCAGCACACTTCACGATATATAAATTCTAATCTGCCATACTATCAGCACAGACAAAAAGCTGATTAAAAATTCATATTAAATGTTATATCTTTGGACTTCCAGAGTGATGAAAAGATCACTTAAGGTGATCTGTATTACTGAATATTTCACCAGAAAGGTGAAAGAGTGCACTCTGGAGTCTTCGCCATCTAGATGAAAGCATCTAGAAACTAAAAGTATACTTACATAAAATTACCATGCAGTTCCTAAGCATGATATGTAACAAGAAAAGGAATTAATACATAAATCTTCAGCAATAATGAAATAGAAATGAACTATTTTAGTAAAGAAAACTTCCTATACTCTTTATGTACATATATATCCTAATACACTAGAGAGAAGACACAATTGCCATGAAATATAGTACCTTTAATTTTTAGTTGAATTCAAACTAATCTGGAGTACATAAAACTAAAAACCTACTGATAATGACTCAAAGTATAAAATCTAGCTGAAAATACTGAAAATATATATTGGGCATATATGATGAACATACACTTACAGTTTGGTTTATCTGTTTTAAATATAGAAGATCTCCTGAGATTCTTTTTTTTAAAAAAAGATCCAAGAAAAAAAAAATTCTAAAGGAGAGAACAATTTCAGAGACTTGGTGTCTCATGTAATTTAGTTGATAAAATACTGTGAAATTCATATATTGGTTGACCTCTTTTTAAAATAGTGCTGCCATCAATGGTCCAGATCTTTATCTCTGTGGCTTAAAACAGGCTGAGTTACTTTTCTCACTAGAATAGCATGTAAAGATATTACTATTTTATGGAGAAGATGATTTTTCATTTTATGGTAGAAAGCATACTTGATATATGACTAAAAATCTTTGGTCATGCATACCTTAAAAAGGCAAAATGTAGTGAATTGCATTTGTATTGTTCCAGTAAAATCTAAAATAAGTGGAATAATAGACCTACATAGTAAATTATTTAGCTCAATCTCCTTCTGTTTTACTTGGCTTCCCCCTCCCATTTTATCAGAATGGATGCCAAAAAAACCCTGTTGCTTGCAACAGATATTATTTGCCTGTAAGCTAAAAAGACCACCTTTTTTTAAAGTGTTACTCAGGATATGTGCAGAAAATGTATCAAAAGGCTATTCAAAATACATACTGTTAATTTACATTAATAGGAGTAAGGGTAAAGTATATTTCGGATGCAAACATGATGGAAGTTTCAAACCTTTTTCATCACTGTGTAAAAAAAGAAATAAATTTTAATTTTTTTTATTTTGGTCCTCAAACTCATTGTTGAGAAAAATGAATGCTTAATTAGAAACAGACAGACTCCTAGCAATAATTATTATATGGATAAAAAAAATCTAAAAGCCTTATTACTTATTCTATAAGAAGTTTTCTCATGTAACTGATCTCTGAAAGTGCAATTTTTATCTAATCATGTGTGAATGTGTAAATACTTCGAGAGAGAGTGGTTACTTTCAGAATTTCTGTAACAAAGCTCCTTGAAAAAATATAAAATTCTAAAATTTCTAAAAAAAATATATATCAGAAATAGTATTTTTGTATTATCCTAGAACTTTAATAAAAATATTGTGGTTATGGAAAATTTAAATTACAGTCAGTATAAATAAATTAAAAGAAAAATACTTGATCTCAACTAATTAGGTTTACAAATTGCAAACCTTTTTCCCTGTTTCCTTAAAGGTGTATATAAAACTTTTTAATAGGAACCATATAGGATAAAACAGAACTGTTGGCTTGACATCCCGCAGTAAGTATTCCATCACAGAAAATAAGCCTACTTTAAAATTATTATTAGAAAGTTACAGAGTCTGTACACACAAAACATAACCTCTTTTATATTAAAATCCTGTCTAGATTTTTTTTGAACTGACAAAACAATTTGTGCAGAAAATTCTTTATACTGCAGTGTTTTTCACATCGCATGTATCATGATGGATGTTTGAAAGTTACAGTTAAAGCAGTGAAAATGTTGAGCATGTCTGTATCAATCTCAAAGAAATTTGTAACTTTGTATGAAGCATATGCTGCATTATACCAGCTTTTCTTCTAGACTTTTAAAGACAAAAATTCTCATCCCTGTGCCTCAGTCATTTTAAATTCCTTTTTTATTTGGAGAATTTTTAAAGTAAAATTTCCTTAGCATATTCTACATATCTGTACAACAAGGGAAATAATTTCATTCTTCTAAAACCTAATAGGAAAGAACCAAATGAAATTATATCATTCAGAACATATATTTTGGGGAATAAATTAAGAATGGCTGTGTCAGGACAATGATTTACAAGTGGAAAACCGAGTTGAAATCACCCTTCTGGAAGAGATCTAGCAGTTTGGCCTATTCTATATAGAATGTGTTTGAAAACAAATTGTGATGTAGCAAAAAGCAGAGGTCATCCAAAGTTACTGACAACTTCAACAAAAAAAAAAAAAAACCAACAAAAAAACCCCAAAAAAACAACTACAAAATAATTTTTATCCACTTATACTTAACCTTCCTTGACAGATGTTCTGTAGGAGAAATAGGAAATAGTTCTTGCCATTCAGAAATAAATCAAGTTAAAAACATTTATTTCCTTGCCAAATACTGCTATGCAGCAACACCAGCTGATCTTGGTGTGCTCATGTAGCTCAGGATAAAAACATAGTGAAACCATCAGAGGGGCTGAGCTAGTCATGAGGATGAATTAGTCTTCATCAACCCAAAGAGTTTTCCATTGACTGGTAAGCTGTCCTGCTTTCAGCTTTGTTTATTTACTAAGCTGCAATTCTAGAAGTTGTTTTAAAAATTGCTTCTATAGAGGCTTTCCTACTTGAATGCTGAGTTTCTTCTGAAGGTATCACAGCAACTAACTGAAATTCTTAAGAAATAAAACTTTGCCAAGTAACAAGATAGACTGATAGAAGTATGACCTCAACATAACTTCATTTTCTACATCACATAATGTTAAAACTGGATAAACACAATAGTTATAAGTTTTCCTAAATAAATATAGCACAAATTAGTAATGCTTAAGGCAGAACCAGCATTTATGAAATGTGATTTAAAAAATTAATACATGTAAGAACATATTGAAATAGATATGCTCTTATGAAACAAGTGATGAAGACTACATTAAGAAGCCTGAAGGATTTGTTCATATTCACGAGGCAATAAAAGAATACAGTCAGAATAAGGAAATTCTGATTAACTTGTGATAAAAAAATGATGTCTATGATTTTCTTTGATCAATCTCTTTGGTATGTGGCTGCTCAGTATATTTCCAAGTTCTGACTTGAATTTAGATAAAAGAAAGTACATTTTTGAATGAAATTTATTTTCAGACAATCCTCTATCAGCATTTATCCTTCTTATAGACTGTTCTTGTTTCAGGGTAATTTAGATCAGATTTGAGAAGAGAAAAAAAAAGAAAAAGGAAACAACAAAAAATGCCTAGAGAGTTAAAAGTAAAAATAAAACAAATTGTCTTGTGTCTGCTGCTCTTGCAACCCTGAGAAAAGTTACTTCATCAGAGAACTCCTTATTCTAGACCAAGTTATGAAAAAGAAAATATATCTATGATGTAAGTTATTGTGTTACTTGCAATGGAAGTGATATAAAGATCATGTAAAACTCAGAGTAAGTGTAGTAGCTAAAACTTTTTAAAATAAAACAGTTCACTTATCATCTGCCAATGTGCTATTATTCTGCCTCTACTAATTCTACTAAAATTCCTACATTTAATAACAGACCAAGTAAGATCTTCATGCCACATACACAAAATTTCCTAGATTTTTGCTTCAAATTTAGCTATGTATTCTAACATAAAAGAGCTAAGGAAGAGAATAGAATTGCTCACAGATTGCATTTACAGATGAAGTCAGACAAAGGTCAATTACTTGCTGACATTTGTACAATTGCCAAATCAGGTGCACTTGCATTTTTTCAACTTTTCAGGAAGAGGCACTAAGATGCAGTAATATAACTAACAAACAGTAATGTGAAATGTTCTGGTTTTGTTCTGGCACTAACTGTCACTCACTACAGAGGGAATCACATCACAGGAGACAAGTACCTCCTGCAAAATTAGAAGGCTGCCTAACTGCCAAAGATTGTTGCTGGTGCATTGCCTAGCACAGGGGTTGCTTTAATGACTCAGCAATACACAAAGATAAAAGTGTTCCATTAAAAATGGTCAACCTGCTCTGAAGACAGATACATGTTATAGGCACACAAACTACAGGATCTTCATATTACAGAACATGCAAACTGCCTTCTGAGATTCTGTCAAAGTTTCTTGGGTTTTTTTTGGCTTTTTTTTTATTTTTTAAGGTATATAATAACTATGTCATAAAGGGCTTCTTAGCATCTCAATGCTAGAATTTTGAGAAAGTTGCTTGGTATCAGAAATACAACCATACAGTAGCATATCATTTGATGTAAAAATGAAAAAAAAAAAAAAAAGCAAACCTAAAGTTTGCAACAATCTTTTCTCAATATCTTCCTAACATTTATCTTCAGGTTGCACTGTGTCAGACTACTGTTGTCTCCCACAGAGTTACATGGCTTGTATTTCTGAATAAATACTGGTTTTCTTTTACCTGTGCATATATGTCTAATTTGTTGTTTTCCCACAGGGTTATATTAGCCAAACATGAAACTGGGTCAGCTTAAAATATTTCTGTGTGGTGCTGTAGGGGCGGAGATTGTTTGACTTTTTTCACATAAGAAAAATTATGTTTCTTACTGAAACATATAATAAACTGCTTGTATTTGTGTGCATTTCAACTGTTCAAAGCACTCAGTCTTGTACTCTTCACTGACTCTGATGGTGGTTAATATTTTTAGGCAGAATGGCAGGTAGAAAAGGAAATTAAAGTGGGTGAATATATCTAATGTCATTTGTGGCAGTGACCTAAACTGATAGTATGAGACAACTGATTATTCCATTTTGTTCCAATCACCACTGCTAAACTGTTAACCAGCACCCTGCCTACAGCATTTTCACACAGCAATTGTAAAGACATCAAATTTAAACTGATATTTCAGACACAAATTTTAGGGATACCACCAGTGACATACTACTGGTAACTGTAAATCTTTATAAACAAGAACTGAAATGGAGAATGTTATAGCTGATTATTATATCCCTATGGTATAATAATAAGATGCCTGTCTTATATGCCTGACCCCATCAATATAACATCTAACTAAACACAAACATTTATAGTTTTGGTTACTATTGACTGTCTGAATACTTGTAATCAACTAATACTGTTCCAATACTTCAGAATGTCTTTGGCCAAAACATTAACTGAGGGGAATCACACTTAATATGAAGCTTTATTAGTGGTTACTATGAACTGTATTCTAGTTGTTCTTTCGTGAATTTTATTATTTAGAATCAAATTGTCCAAATAGAACCCAGGATTAAAAATATTGTAGATTAATTAAAATAACAGAAATGGTAGAAAATACATAAATTACATGCAATTCCTTTAATTGGAGTGTTCTTAAAATTAATTTTTTAAATGTAAAAAATCCAATTCCCATCATGAAGGAAAATCATTATGTATAGAAAACATGTCTGTTTCCTCCTCTGAAATGTCCTGTACATCATCAGAAAAAGAAATAAAAATAGAGTTTCTGCTGAAAGTATAACCAGACTACTTGTCTTCTTTCTTCATATAGGTTTTTTAAATGGAACCACTATGAGTGAAGAGTCATGCATTGAATAAATTACAGAGTATCTGAAATTTAAAGTTAGTTATTAGAAGGAAAAGCTTTTAGAAACTTCTTCGTATAATTCTTAAGTTTAATGGAAGTGGTAAAAGGTGGTGGAGCGGTAAAATATGTTCAAATAATTCTCACAGAAAGCATCCTTAAGGCTAATCACTTTTTATATGTCTAAGACATTTGTAAGCCATCTGTTAAATGCAGAAGTAATAGCCTGCTTTTCCAGTTAGTAATAGCACTAACTTTTAAGATCTTAAATACAAAAAGCTAGGGAAATCTCCCAAAATACTAAAACTAAATAAACTGCATAAAATATAAGTGTTTGTAACAAAGCAGTATCCCTTGTGCTATACTAGCCACAATTTTAGTAGAAAACCTTCCACTCCATCATCTATTGAAGAAAATAGATAAATGAAAAATGAAATCTATAACACCCTGACTTTGACAGTTAAGACACATACAGTTCATAAG
>NW_005054390.1:2760161-2821681 GCF_000277835.1 Geospiza fortis
GGAATAGCATACCTCTAGATATTTTCATGGAAATTTGGGGAATAAGAATAAAGAATCTGAACTAATTTTAGCCAACACATTATGTTCTCACTGAAAGATACAACAAGAAGTTAAATTGTGATTTACTCCTTTGGGTATGCAAAACTGGGTTGGAGGGCAGTAAGCAAAAACAACCCTTCCACAGCTAAATTTCACATTTCTCTCTCTTAGGCAAAAAAACCCAAAAAACCAAAAAAACAAAACAAAACAAAACAAAACAAAACAAAAACAAAAAACAAAAAACAAAAAACAAAAAACAAACAAACAAAAAACCAAAAAACCCAACCTCCCCCAAAAAAACCCCTAAAAACCAAAACCAAATAAACAAAAACCAAAAACAAACAAAAAAACCCCACAACAAAAACAAAAAAACCAAAACCAAAACCAAAAACAAACACACAAAAAACCTCCCCACAAACAACCAAACCAAAACCAAACAAAAAACTGACTCAGTCTTAGAATGTATATTTCAATTTCCACAGTCCCACAGTCCCACAGGCTTTGGAAGCACGAAATACAAACTCTTACATTGACTCAGAGGAAAAGGATTTAAGTGGGTCTTCCATTGTTGCATATACTTTCATCTTTAGAACAAGGACAAAAGTGATATTATGTAGGTACGTAACATACATATCATCCTAATAATTATTCCATGACTGCACAGTGTGACTGCATCACAGCTCTGCTATTGATTAGCTGCAATTGGTTAAATTTTGCAGTCTAGAATAGGTCAAAAAAATAATGCCTTTATTTTGTGCAGTAGAAAAACATGTTCTTAGACTAAGTGGGGCACCTATGATGGCATAAAATCAGTCAAAAGAAAAAGCAGCATAAAGCAAAGCAAAGCACTTCATGCTCTTATGATAGCTGAAATCTCATAGTTCTTTGTATCACAGCTTGCACGATAATATTATTCCCCCTTTTGAGATCTTGAATTCAGGGATGCACTTACCTGACTGCATGAGAAGATTGGAAGTGTTTTCCTCCTATATGTCTCCAATTATCTGTTTGAATTTCAAGACTTCTGCAGTAAAGTGTCTGGCTTTTTCTGCCTCTCTTTCTCCAGCAGAATAATAGGAAGAAAAGTCAAGAGATCTGGATCCTGTTAAGTGTCATAACCTTTATGCAGGTTCTTTTAGAACTTGGCTGCTAAGCATCATTTTCAGGAGCAAAAATATGCACTGTTATCCAAATGAATTAGCTCTGTTGTGCTAGTTCTCACTTGGTTGTAGTGCAACCAGATGACAAGGTTTCAAATGTGTTAACTTGTGTGAAAAAAAGTGTTGAAGAGAGTTTCAGTCCCAAATGAGCTAACAAAACAACTCTTGTTTTTTGCCAATATTTAGCCCAAAGGATGGACTTTAACAATAGAAAAGTTTCCATATATTCATATCTATCTGAACAAGGACTCACAGTCTGAGTATATGCATGTGTACCACTCTGGGAACATTTTCTGCAGGTATTTAAAATCAAATCTGTCGAATTGTTCATATATTTCTCAGTTACAAAACACTGGTGAATATTCTAACACTCACTAATATATGCTCAGATCAGATTATAAAGGCCTATTTCTGCAAGCTAAGTCCCCACTTTTCATCATTTATAAAATAAATAAGCATATCCCAGGGTTAGCTCATAAAGGGATGAGTGAAATACACCATGTAATGAAGGAGAGACTTTACCATGTTGGAAATATTATCATAAACTGAAGTCATAAATCCGTGTAATGTCTATATATGCAAGATCTCAGCATCCATAAACAACCACAGGATCAGTATTAAAATATGCTCAGAGAAGATATAAGTAGGTAAAGCCTAAACAAGTTACATTGAAAGGTGAAATAATGACAAATAAATTGCTAAAACTGATCTGTTTTGTTTTAGACAAAACAGCTTTGATTCTTCTCCAGGAAAAAAATATCTAATACTTATTGTTCTTAACAATATATTTAGGAGGCTGGTGATCTTATCCTCCATAATTCAGTTAACAGTTCAGAGCTGTTTGCAAAAAAAAAAACCTAGTTGTCAAAATTGCAAATACACATTAAGATTTAGTAAAAAAGCCCCCTCTGAAAGAAATAAATAAGAGCTTTAATCTAAAATACCCTTTCTATACTCTTACTCAGGTCACAACACTGCCTGAATGCATGATTATTAAAGAGTTCATGGCTTACTATTCATGGTATCCCTACTCACCAGATAATTTAGGTACTAATTTTTCACTATTAAATTTTGAACAGTTGGTTTGGATAAAAAGAAATAAGTAAAGTGGGCTCATTTTTTGAGTTTTTTTGAATTTTTTTCCAATTGTTGGGTAAGCCCCCAAACAAAAGGATGATCACCAGTGGCCAGGCTTGCATTATTTATCAGAATAAAAGATTTAATGAAACCTGATTTTGTGTCTGTTTATTTCCCAACAAGCTGCATCTGTTATTATCTCCATCTTAGAACCATGACATAACATTATCTGGTGCTCAATCCTACAACATTTGTCACGAATGGAGTTTCTTGTCACATATCTTAAGATCACACAAAGAGAGAGGTGGGTAACAAGAAGCTGCAGAGTGACAGGACAGGGAGGACCCAGGACTGTTTCACAGCGCTCTCTCGTCCAGATGTACCACTGTGCTTAGAGACCATTAGGGGAATTTCTGGAAGATCCAGCATTAGAAATATTTCACCTGCTTAGTCCATGACATCATAGGAACCTCTAATAAGTTAATGCTGAAGGAATCTAAATTTCTGCTGTGTTTGGTTGAAATTGGCGTAGCTTGAAAATTATTGGGAGACAGGGAGTTTGGGAGAAAATTAATGTCTAAGACTCTTCAAGGAATGATAAGAAACTCTTTAATGCTAGTAAAGTAATTGCTCTCCATGGTGAAATACCTCTCATTCTATAAGGTCACCTATGGCTATTAAACTACCTAAACAGTACCATTATAGTAATTAAGTGCTGAACATGCAAGACAACTGCCCCTTGAACATGGTCTGTTTCCCACCTCAAAGAGGTTGGGTATACATAACAAATAATAAAATAAGCTGGTCCTTTATTGGAACACATGCCTTCTACAAACCTTTTCTTCCTGTCATCAACGCATTATCTAATACAAATAATATAAAATTAAACTTTTTTTCATGTCACTATTACTAAATTTAATTGGTTTACCTTTAATTACACAGATAAATGAGCCTTTTCCCCTTTTTTATGGTACTGGCCACAGAAAGACAAATACATTCATCTAAACCAAAAATAATTGTCTGAGATATCTTTCAGAGATAAAAATAGATTGTGGTGCATTACATTTCCATTAAAGACAGAATGGGAACAATGTGATATATTTTAAGTTCTGAACATCTATAGCTGAATTTAACTTGTGAGTTGCAACTAAGGAAAATACAATCCCTGAGATTGTTTTGCCAAGCAGAATTTTAAGGAGATTAAATGAATCATGATACATAATATTTTGTTTTCTTTTATTTTGCCAATAAGTATAGGAGACAATAAAACATAGCTTGGGCAACTTCTTTCCTTCTATTGTAATATAGGAAAATTTAACAAAGAAATTCACTCATATGAGACATTGTCTATTGTTCTAGCTTAACTTCATTGTAAAACATATATAATGTACCTTAAATTGTCTGTGTACAGTTCATATACTTTAAAATAAAATTAAAATAGCATACTTTTTCAAAAATACATAATGAATGTTCCCATTTCAAGTAAATAAATGAAAAAAAATAAAAGGGGGTTAAAAATTCTTTTCCCGGTGCTTATGCCCAGTGGAACCATATGGCTTCAATGCATTTAGATTCAGTTTTTAGCAGAAAATTCCTAGTTCAGCTACTGAATGATATAAGGAGTGATTTTTTTCACTGATTTCATGAAGCAGTACAAACCAACTATAGAATAAGCAAGAATTAGGCCAACCTCTATTTATAGGCAGTTTTCTTTGTGAAGCTGCTTTTTACCCTTTCAGCAGCTCTTTCACACCATTCCAATTTCAGCAAAACAGCTAAAATATCTGTGATTTTTTTTTTCTTCAAGTTTATATATTTTATTCCTGTGACATTTACAAGAATTAATTGCTGATGACATCCCTCTCATCTCTTAGAATAACGAAACTATCAAGAAAAGTCTTTGAACTTAGAGTGACTATATTGTTAGCAAGAAGAGGAGTGAAGACTTGGTCTCGTAGTTAATGAAACATCCTTTTGTCTATAGCTGTATCTTTGAAAAACAGAAAACCGTTTTTCATATGACAGCTGTATAGCTATAGCTGCTAACAACTACATTTCAAACACAAATTATGCTACCTCTGCATACCAATCTCTGTGAAAGTAACTTCTGTTATGTTGACTAAACAATAGACTGCATTTTGTAAACAAACCAGACTTATATTCTTTTTCAACAGAAATAAATAATGCTCTATATCAATATCTTGGTAAAATAAAAAAAAAGAAAAAATCCAACGTTCATTGAACTTGAGACATAATTGATGCATACATTAAAAAGAAAAAGAAAAAAGGGGAAAAAATGAAGTTGAAAAAAAATCTGCTGTAGAAAGCCTGCAACGAGTTTTTACAGAGAGGATACAAAAAGTGCTCTCTAGAGTTTGAATCTGTTTTAGATGAAATTTCAGCCATAAGTGATGTTTCCAGAACTACAAATCAATGAGGAATGCAATCTGCAAATTTTAATGAGGGTAATGTAAGGGAGTTCTGCATCCAGATTTCTTCAAGAGATCATGACACCTTATGCCTGTTTTCTCCTCAGGTTGCTGAATTCCTTTATCCAAAACTATAGATAGAAATATTCACACTACAAATGTGATGCTGTGTTTTGACAATGCTGAGGCATTAATATGACAGATAAAGATCAAAAGCATAAACTTTACAAGATAAGTAAAAACGGCAAAAAATTCAGAAAGTCAATCAGTATATGCGTTAATATGAATGCTATGTCCATATTTGAAAAGATCTCAAGGTCAAAAGAAAGACGTTTATGGAAATGAAAAAGAGAAATATAATAATTGTACCATACAAACTTTCTAAAAGAGAAGCTTATATGTCATTTTTACTGCCTTGACTATTAGAGTCTTGAGACCCCAAGATAGGAAAACCAGTTGGATTATAAAAGGGCAAAACAGAGAAAGGTAATTTTGTCAAAATAAACAGAGCAGTCGCTGGAAATTATGGACAATTTTCCAGTCAGAGAGAAAAAAAAAAAAAAAAAGAGGAAAGAGGAAATATTAAGAAATTAGTGGAGAAAAAATGCTGGCAAATTAGAAAAAGAAATAAACTTTCTCTTCCAATAATCATTTGAGTCTCTTGATTATCAATTGCACGCTTATGTATTCAATTTTATAACCTAATGTGAAGCTCATATAGTCTTTGAAGACAGCAGTTATATTGCTTCAGTTACATACAATTTCACCATTCCTTTGAACACTGAAAACATTTTTTAAAGTTGATGAAATAGTCTTATGCCTATGATTTAGTGCATCTTAATAAATAACGAGAAACCTTTACATGTCACTGATAAAATATATGTACAGTAAAAGTGCTTAAACCAACAGCACATGTAACACCAGTAACTGCTATATAAAATCTTGAAGCATATATGTCCTCATTTCCAGGCAATAGTGAAAATTCTTACATCATTTCTACATGAAATTTAAAACTCATCTTATGATACTTCAGCACTTCAAAACTTTACATGCCGATAAATAGACCTCTAGAAGTTTAAAAAACCTAATCAGTACAAAAATATTTACCCCAATTTCTCAGTGCAATCTCCCTGTTTCTCAAGACAAAACATTAATTTCTTCAAGACTTCATTGGAGACAGATGTCTACAGACATTTTTGAGAATCTTTATTAATAAATTCCTGTATCCAGACACTCAAGAAATCAAGATGATGGATGAGAAGAAATATTTTCTATTTGTCTTGAAAAAAATCTCAGATTTTATTTTAGTTTCACCCTATTTATTTTGGACAAAGCTGATGAATTTTTTTCATCCAAGTCAGGTATGCCAATGACTGCCTAGGTTTACAGAGTTTACTGTTGCAGATCAGAATTATATTATATATTTTAAAGGATCAAATGCTCTCAGATCTCACAGATGAACATTTAGTCAAAGCAATTTTTCAGTATATACTGATAAAGGCAGAGTGATTTGAAATTTAAAAGAACAATGCTCCAACTACCATAATCTAGTGGTGCAGAGTGCCACATAATCATAGCATCAGAAAACATTTCTCCTCCAGGTTTTCAGTACTTCAAGTAACATGGAATACCAATGGATAAACTTATCCCTGCTTTCACCCTGCACATAATTCTTGCCACTGCAGGCAGCGTACTTCTACAACCTCTTGCCTCAAGAACTAGACAGAGAGTATCAGTACATTTAAGAGACTGGAAATTCATGAACAAGAGGTCTATAAATAGAATGAGCAGAGATATTCCTCTAACAATGTTAATGAAATCCTGTGGCTCTTGTGGAGCTACAAAGTGTACGCACTGCAAATATTGATCTGGCACTATCTGAGGAACATCTCTTTTTGTTATGGTCAGGCATAGAGGTTGGTCAATAAAGAGATGGGTCAGACATAATAGAAGCATTATTGCATTTGTAAGATAAAATAAATCTAAAAATGTCAAACCAAATATTTTATTGTGGTGATATCTCTTGCTCTACTAAATGACTCAGAGCAGATGGTAAGTAACATCAGAGTCCACCGCCATACACACAAAGAATAAGTACAGGAAGGAGAGCTTGAGGAAGGGAAGAATATGTAAGGGAATGCTTGTGAAAGCGCAGACATATCTATTTCTCTTTTTTGCAAGGTGGGACTTGACTGATCCAACTTATTAGCTCTGTTGACCATTTTGTCTTGCATATGTTTCTGATTGTATCTCTTTTTTTTGTTGTTGTTGTTTTTGGGGGTTCTGGTTTTGGTGGGTTTTTTTACTTTTTTGCTTGTTTTCCTTTTTGTTTTTTGTAACCCTGGCCTGCCTTCCATGGCTGCAATTAAGGGATCTAACAAAATAGATTTGACCTGTTACATTTAAGATTTTGTTTTGGATTAGAAGAGTTCTATGGATGTCTTACTTTGCTCTCAATTTCAGCTAGGTGAAGTAATTTCCATTATCCTAAAATTTAGCACTGTCCCAAGAGACTATAATGGCATTGTTATGGCAGCTTATTGCTAGAGTTCGATATGGATGAAAGAATAAAAAGGCCAGCAAAAGGTCTTCAAAGAAAATCTGGGTTTGCCCTTACCCCCTTCTCCTCACTGATTTACAGAGGAAAAGAATTATTCTGGAATGAAGGACTAAGCCAAAAGCTTTGACAGTAAATTGCAAGACTTTATAACTGTGATGATCTCTAGTAAGTGAATAAGTGAAATTTCTGTCTCTATTTGAAAGTCAACTTTGGGTTAGAAAGCAACATATATAACAAACACCCACGTATGTCCAGATCTTACTGTGGGATGTGAGCTCTAGGCACTGATATTTAACAGAGCCACATTCCAAAGTTGCAGATAATTTCCATATGCTATTTTTGTTTTCTGACCTTTCATCTTTCTTTTTTTTTATTCCTTTTTTTCCCCTTTACTTCCTAACTGAATTAAGACAACCAGCAAAGAGTTTTTCTCAGTTTATGTAATGGAAAGTATTGCAATAAAATAATCGGTAATAAAGTTCACATTTAATACTCCTCCAACTACTTCAACATAAAGTGCACAAAATAATTTTATGTGTGGCATAAGAATGGCATTTGAATATAAAATAAATTTCCTGCAAAATCCATTTTTACTCTAAATTTCACAGCTTAGCTTGCCAAATTCAAATACCAGAAAATACAGAAAAGAGGAATGGATTTTTATTTATTGAAATTTTCTATTAGAGAAAAATACTTCTTTCCTTGCCTGAAGTTTTTATATTCAGACATAACTAATGAATATTCAAAAAGTCAAAAAAAATCTTATTAATTTCTTGAGGATCTAATAAATTTAATTTCTTGAGGATCTAATAAAACAGTGCTAATTCAATATACTGAGGTCACATGGACACAATTAAATTCATTTGTTCAAATCAATGCCAGTAATTTTGTCAAAGCTAATGAATGACACCATTTGTGACATTTTACATGAATTACATGTCATAGCTCAGTTACTCTAAGCTGCAGCTAAAAAGTAGGACACTGAGAAAAAATAGCATTAAAGGGGGAGTAGAGAGATGAAATTTCTTAAAGAATGTTTCATTAGCATGTACTTCTTTTTCCTTACAAAAGTTGAAGGGTAAATCTGATGTAATCCCAACTGTATTTTAGACTTCACAAATAGACAAAATTTAGTTTCAGCTACTCAAAAGCCATACATATGCAACAAGCTTGACTTTTATATTTTCATTGTACTGTCCTTTCATGACATTGTGCATTAAAACGACTGCAGCTGTCACAGGAAAACCAAGCTCCCTTAAATCTTGAAAAACCTGCTCAGCAATAGATGAAAATGGCAATGAAATTTCAAGAAAGTTCAGACAGGGAAATGATAAAGTTTATTTTCTTTTAACATAATTAATGGGCTAAATATTTTAATAAAGAAAAATGGTGCTGAATACCTTGTTCTATATTGTCATGCAGTGAACATTTCATTCCGTGGTCAGAATAAAAAGTATGAAGATTTATTCAATGCTTACACACTCTTTTAACACAGATTTCTTCTCTACACATTATTTTCAAGCATTTTATCAAGTGTAGCATCAAATGAATCAAATGAAGATATTCCCACATCTTCAATGAGTTGATTTTCCCACCTCTAAGAGATCTTGCAAACTGAAAAGTCTTGTAAGAATTCAGGCGAAATTTTCATTTTGAATGCTGAACTACATTACTCATATAAAACTTAATTAATTACAAAACACTTAATCCTCTCACTCTTTAGTCACTGCATTTTGAAATGCTTGATAAATTTTATTGCCTTTTTTTTCAAAAGTCTTCCACCTAAATAAAAATAATTCTCAATCTTACCAGAAATTATTTTTCACCTGTTCCCTAATACTTTGTCACTGCATTAATTTCCTCTTATATTTTGACACAATTCTACATTGCTTTAGGTAAAAATTAATTAAAGAACCAACCCCTGACAAAAGATACTCTCTGCATTTGAGAAAGAGGTCTTAATGGTTTTTCTCACGCTTCTCATTTTACCTTTTCCCCCATGTAGTCTAGTAATATAATTTTAAAAGTGTAGTAGTGTAACCTGTTTTAAACCATCCACATAGCTTTCTATATACAGACCTTCCTAAGACAATTAGGAAATTTGTAACTTCTATGGTATTTTGAAATATATTTTCCCAATCATAAGGTCAAAATTTGAAAAAAGAAAAATCCAGAAATATAGAGATGTGGTCTTTATTCATTCCTAGATCAAATTTTTCTTTTTTTTTCTTAACAATTATTTCCCTTTATATGATATAAATAATTCCTGGTTAAATACTTCCTGTTAACTTGCTTCAGTCTTTGACAAAATGACTGAGACAAACATAAAATTAGATAAACAGAGCAATTAAAAATATGAAATCTGTGGAGACAACTGACTTTCCTTCTTTGCCTAGGAAAACAAAAACACAAACCTAAATCTGAAATTTTCACATATTGAGAAATAACAACAGCTCTGAAAAATCTACACTGAAAATTCAGAATATGCACTGTTGCAAAGACTTAATTTTTTTTCAGAAATCTCTATGCAGGAGCTGCTAGTAAGGAATTGTATAAGGCAATAGAAAGAAGTTAGAAAAGTAGATGTTCAACTTCTAACACAAAAAAATTCCAGATAAGTTTCTTATGCTTTAATGTAAGAAGTTCAGTGAACAGGAAACTCATAAATAAAAATTAGCAAATGCATGAAAATTTTTAACTGTATGCATGTGCTTGTGGGATAATAAAGACACCTTTGTATGTGACAGAGAAAAATCATAGGGATTAATGAATTAATCTCCCATCTGTAACTAACTCTAGATGAAAGACATTAGGCTGATAAGCAATCATAAACATTTCCTCACCCTGCCAAATTACTCTTAGTCAAATTAATAACACATTAGACTAAAGCCTCTTTTCAAGAATTCAATAAAAAAACCTAACCCCAAAAAGACCTTCAACTCCCACACAAAAAAAAACACAACAGAAAACAAAAAAAGACCAACTCAAAGAAACTTCAAGAACAACTGATTTAAAAGAAAATACACAACAGTCGTCTAATGTAAAAGCAATCAAAGTGATCGTTTTATAGTTATATTTTTCTTTTTCCTAACTACAGTTGCCTTTGTTATATCTGGCCTCATGTCTACGTTTCTGTAGCTTTACTCTCTCCTTTCATCACCCCCAATCCCAAATCTAACAGAAAAAAAACTTTAATACCTGACTGAAAATGCAAGAATGCCAAGTGTTAAAATTACATCTTAATGATAAATTAATAGTAGTAAAACACTTCAAGAACACACAATCTCTACAAGGCTGTTAATGTCTCTTCTACCTCATGTTGCACACAGTATTAGATTTCACACTTTTCCAAATGTTACTTATGGTTGGGAGGATTTCCTGTCCTCATGGTTAAGCATATCTCATTTTCTTAAATATTTTCCATTACATCTTCTATCCTTATGGTTAAGCATGGCATAAGGATAGAAGATGAAATGGAAAATATTTAAGAAAAGAAAAATCTTTCTCAGGTAAATAATATGTAAAAACCAAAATTGCATGGTGTCAGATTCTTCCTGTATTATCTACCCAGATAACCATCACTTAAACTCTTGTATTCTTCCATTCTTTATAGTATTTTCCTTGTAAACCTGGAATTATTTGCAAATTGCAACATTTTAAAAATTATGAAACCTAAGCTCACAAATGTAAGAAGATCTAAGTAGAAAATATCTAATAAGGAAGTAGATTAATCTCCTGAGAGGAGCTTCTTAAAAATATCTAGATACCTAACAAAAAATATCTAGATACCTACAAAACTAGATACCTAACAAAAAAAATAAGATGATGGTGAACAACTCTCTCATTCCTACACCACTCTTTGAGTTTTATAGCTCTAATAACACTCGTGACCCTTTGTGATCTATCACATTGTTTGCAATTCAATAGCTTTTTTATTTCATTTTAAATTCATATCACTTCAGAGATATTGTATCACAAGTGCCAGGTATGATTGAATGTACATGAAGATTAAAATCAGATTTTGCCTTATGAATTGTACAATTGAGTACTCTGAAGCTCACAAAGCTTGATGTTGAAGCACATATTACTTAGCAAAGAAATTTATTTGCCATATACATTTTGGCGAAGACTAACAAAAGAACAGACAGTGTGTTTGCAAAATTTCTTTGTATTATGTAGATGTTGAGAAATACTGAAAAAACCACAGATACCTTTGTAGATTAATTAAAATGTCATGCATATTCAAATTATCCCTTAGTCTAGAATAACTTTTTTTGTTGGTTTGGTTCGTGGGGGGGGTTGTTTTTCATTTGTTTGGTTTTTTTTGGGGGGTTTTCTGTACTGCAAAACTGTATGGGGTTGTACAGCTTTACAGGCTCAAACTTTTAGTAGAAGATCAAAATAAATTAGGAATGAATCTTCAATGAATGTCTCCCTCATGAATAATACAAGAATTTAAATTAAAACTTGCTATATTCCAGTAAGATAATAAACAGGTGGACATACATACAATATGATTTGTCAGTTCTAGAAGTTCCCCAGGGAAGTGAGATTAGCAACATCTAAGCAGAGGAGATAAGAAGCAATAGATAAAGAAACCTGGATTAAAATCTGAAAAAAACAGTGGATAAGCCTGCAAAGCAACTGCTTTTTGTGTCACTTCAGTTCCCTGCAATAAATATTGGCATGGATGATTGCATGGCCCATCAGTGAAGATGGCTAGACTGCCACTGAAAAATTTCATTTGCTCCTTCAGCTCCCTGTGTTCAGCATACTGTGTTCCCTCACTGCCTAGCTCAATGCCCTAGTAAGAAGTATCCTGTTGGAAAACTCCACTGTGAAGCCAATTTTACCCTTGCCAATAAGAATTATGAACACTACTGTTCATGGGGAGGTACAGAGGGGCAAAGGGATCGAAACTCAGAATTATTAACAAGAGGTACCTAGTAAGAGTGAAAAAAACACACCTTGAAGAAACAGAGACATGTAAATGAAGTGAGCAAGGAGATTAAACAAAAAGAGTCATAAAAATAACTGAAATTTCCCTTGAATGATCTTCCAAACACAATGCCTTGGTATCTCCATCTCAGGCAGACCTTTTACCTCTGCTATGGAAGGAATATTTTTGATTATTCTGTGGAAATTCTTCTGTGAATCATATTAGTGACACCTTGTACATACAGCGTCAGTTATTAAGACAGTGTCACTGACTCCTCTAGATTTAATTCAATAGATGCTTTTTGTTTTATTTTTGTTTCTAACACCCATTGTCCTAGTGGCTTTGGGATGCAACATATCTGACTGCATAGTTATCCATCTGTATAAGATAATTACATGATCCAAATTACTGATAATATCCTTTGATTTATTGTACAAACATGAAGAACCCCAACTGTTAATTTTCATAGTCATACATGAATTTAATGCCACAGAAGTAGCCCAGAGATTTTTTCTTAAGAAAGTTCTGAATAAAATTGGAAAAGACACTTAAAAAGTAATAATGGCCTTGCAAGTACTTCAAGGTAAAGATGACCATGGAAGATAATGAATTATGTTTCCTGGCGCCAAAAATTCCATCTCCTGAGAACATACGCATACTTGCTGTGAAAGTAACTATCTGATTTATAGTCAGACTGTCACAATATTTGCAAATTTCATTTTTAACTCCATTCCTTTCCAGCACACTATAGATCTCCTTGGACATATCTGGACATTAATCATGCTGTTAGATAATCTTTCTGTGATAGTTTTATGCAACTACATGTTTACATGACTGTATTTTTATAAAACCTGAATAGATTTATTGAGAAAATGTGTAACATACAAACATAAGGTCAAACGGCAACCGTCTCAAACAAGCAATTGAGTATGCTCATATTCTGTTGATCGTCTTTACTATTTCATGGAAATATCACACTGTGACAATTTTTTTGTTATTAGTTTCTGAATTTATACTCCTAATATGATAAATATCTAATACACTTCTAATCCACAACAGTGGCAAGTATTTGCTTGAACTGAAGTAGCATAGTAGATGCCAGTTTAAACTGTCCCAGTATATGTTTCCATCATTCCCCCAAATCTATTATCCTTTTAGCTCTAATGAATATGTCACCCATGTAGATATAGAAGCAAAATACAGATTTTTTTTCAGCATAAAAAAGTCATCTTAGGGCTACTGATGCAATATATATTTTGTTTGTAAAATAATGCTACCTACCAAAAGCCATATTTCTACTGCGAATTAACATGTACAGGTTCTCTTTAATTCTACCCCCCTTTATGCTGACTGAAATATTCATCAATATTCTCTTTTAATGTCTGTCTGAATATATTCAGTCTGAACACTACAAGATATACAGGTTTTCATACATGGAAAACCTTGGCTTTGCACATGCTTTCTCTAAAGGAATCCACATATTCTTACTTAGTTTTTTTGGGAAAAAAAAAACTATACCAATTCGATTTGGCTTTCAGATGAAATTATAAAGGTATTCCAAATTTTGATATGTAAGGAGTAACATTCAAACAGCTCGATAATAAAAGACTTCTTAGTTTCTTATAAAATATATCATATACCACATGATCAGCGGTATTATTCTTTGTAAATCTATTAACTAGTTAATATTAAGGGAAATAAAAAGTTGAAACAGATCTTGCTTAAAACACCATTTTCAGGTCCACTGATGCTGTTCAAATAGTTCTATTTTAGACAGACATCCACTTACAATTTCAGTGAGAAAGGTGTAGCATTGCACTTAGAAAGGAGGTTTGCCATATCAAGGAGTCAGATATTTTTGGGGAAGTTAAGCTCCTTGAATATTGAGAAAGGAGAAAAAAATCAGAGGAACAAGCTGCAGTGAAGTAGTACACTGTGCAATCTCTGTGTATGAAAACCTGAATCAGTGAAGCATACTTTGGTGGCACTCAAACATTCATAAATTAGCATGCCTCTCCTGCCAATATGACAGAATATACATCACATATTTGCAGCACTCTACTGTCTTCAGTTCCATGTACTGATCTTCTAGCCCCGTCCTCCTCCTGTCTCCCATTCCTGCAGACTCATTCCTTACATCTCAGTTATAGATACGCCTCTTTAATTGTAAAGATATGCTTGCCTTTTCCTTCATTAGCTGGGTGAATGGAAAGGGGGATACAAAGAAGGTGATCAGATTGTCCTTACAAGTTTTACAGAAGATTTTCCCCTGGATCAGGGTTTGTGGGTGGAGTACACTTTACTCTTTGAGAGTATGGTTATGAGTAGGAAGGTTTCAGGTAAGTGGTTATTTCACTGTCCATTCTCAAAGGTACAGAAAAAAATGCATGTGGCCATTATCCTATGGATTTTAAAATATGAAAGCATTATCAATGTTCAGCAGAACAGCTATCTGAACATGTTAGTATCAGAAAAAGTCCAAATTATTGCGGAAGGAATGTTGGGAAGGTTGATTTAAATTCAGTAATGATTTTGAAAGGCAGTGGGGGGGAAACTCTATTTCCACTGTCACTGATGCTATACAACATACTGCATACTGCATAATGCAGATGGGAAAGTGTGCCAGCTTCCAAGCTTGCTGAGGCAGAAATATAGCTTGGAAACAATTTTCTTGAAAGGGTTACAAAGCTTAGCATAACTGTGAATAGACTAAGTAAGTATATAATAAGTTTGTAAGTTTGGTGAAGTAGACCTGCAGAGATAATTTGTTCTAAAGTTGAAACAACTTTGAATAAGTAATTTCCCTGGTGTGTCCAGCTAACTGGCAATAAGAAAGATGCTGAATGTAAGTATCAATAAAAAGAAAAGTGCTTCAAGTCACATGCTTTCCTTCCCGATGTACCTCTCCAACACCTAAGCTGTCACTGGAGGGCAGGTAACTTCTGTTACATTTAGCCTCTCTTTCATGTGTTGTGAAACAGGAATAGCATTTCTTCTCTAAGGGACACAGGTCATTAGTAGCTCCAAAGTATAGTGATATCTTCTAATGTAATGTAGCATGGCAATACAAAACACTGTTTTAATGTGAAACACATTGCAGTCTTCACTCTTAAGAACACTTCTGTATGTGTACTTTAGACAATTTTTGAAAACTGGTCCATTGTGTCTATCAGTGAACTGCTTTTTATGATTCAACAAAACTGGGAAAGCAAAATCTAACTAGGTTTAATTAGTCACAAAATGCAGCTATGAAACTGCACTCAAATACTTGATGCAATTTCATCACAGCTCCCAAGTACTTCACTCAATTTGGGTTCCATTCCTGTTCAACAGAGCTTTACATGTCACAGACACAATCACCAGTTTTTACAGTCATGAAGAATAATTAATTCTGTGGGAGTAAATATTTGCCATATTTTGCAAATATTTGCCTTTTGAGGAAAAGGGGTGCCAATGCTACAACAATATTTGGTGCCTCATCTTGCCAGCAACAATCACATTTCTTTTCTCAGGAAAAGGGAAGGGGGGGGGGGGGAAATCTTGGTTAAAAAAACCCAAATGAATCCAAACTGTAAAAGCTACATGTGCAACCCACAACATAAACATATTGTGAAGAGTAATAAAATGTTTTTTTCAAAGTAAGCTATTCTAAAAATGCTTTAACCTAAATAAAGTAAATGATCATTGTCCAATTTGGATGCAAAGGGATCTTCATAATTAATTTCTAAAATGAAGATGTAATAAAAAGTTCATGTGTCTTACTCATATTGGGAACAGTGCGTTCTATTTAAAGACTAGTACGAAACACTTCCTGAAATTTTCAGATCATAGTTACTTAACCACCTGAAGCCCTTGTGCAGGTGAGCACAGTAATAATAAAAAAATCTTCAGCTGAATTTATGGTTGAATTGAAGCCAACATTGTCATTGGAATGATTTATGTCCACACATTACCCGAGCTAATATATAGTTAAGAGCTGTGGACAAGTACTATACTTTACACTTATCACTGACTTAGACTGTTCATAGCTGAAGATGTAACAGTCATTTTGCACAACAAATAGTATTTTCTAGATGGTTCATCCCAACCTGGTGCACCAACTTTTCTCCAAATATTTCACAATTCAGTATCTGGGATGCAGATATTGGCTCCATTTCATCCATGCTTCTTCCAAAGATTCAAAATGTTTCTGAGACAGCATTAAGTTCATCGTCCAAATCGTCCCTGAGCCCACTGAAGTAATTAAAAGAAAAAACATGATAAAACACTACTGGCAGACCCCTATGTTGCAAATAATTATTTCTGTAGACAAGAGGTATCTATGTTCATTCAAGATTACTTAGTTTTGTAGAAGGATTACTCAATAGCCTCCTGACTAATTTACCTGACCTAATAAAATAGACATATATGAAACACTTGAATCCCTGATTTTGCACTATTGTTCAACAGGAAGCAAAATATGAGCATTTCCAAATTGGTCTGTTTAAAAATTGCATTAAAAACCTTCCTTTTTCACCTCAAAAAAAATCCCAAAAAAACAACAATCAAAAAACCCCAACCATGTATGAAAACAACAAAAACAAGAACTGTCTTCTTCAGGACCCATGTTTCTCCATCACTTTATTCTGAAGGTTTTGTTTCATCTCTTTTATTGCTTCACTCTGGCAATTTGGAAATTAATCTTTAAATAATTTATTTTTTCTGTCAAGTTCTTATACTGTTTTCTGCATTATAATATTAATCTAAAACCTTTTAAGATTATACACAGTTTATAGTCATTTTTTTAATGAAAATGACAGCAAACATTCCAAATAGAGTAACAGAGGACTACAGTTGGTGCCTTTTAATATTGCAAGCCTCATGTTTCCTTCAGATGTTTTGCAAATCATAAATAAAGAATTTTATGAAGTTCTAAGCTGAAGAAACACAGTTTTGAAGAGTTGAATTTTCTGAAGGAATTTGAATGTGATCACCACCTGATGTAGTATTTTCACCTTCAGAGCTACTGTAATCATGATGTAACTTCACACAGGCTCACTTCAGTCTACAACAGCATTGTCCGGTTTTAAAGACCCCATCTTGGCTGTTAGACTCTCACCATAAACTTTTACTCCCATATAAAGCAACCAATAAAAATCACAGAATATTCCCATTTAATTTCAAAATGTTCTACATTCTGATATAGTGTGTATTCATTTAGTGTGTAAAATCAATCTCCAAGAAAGTAAAAACAGCAACAACAAAAAAAAGATGCACAAAGGTACTTGTATGTATGGCAAAAAGCCTCATTTTGGAAATATTCATTCCATTGTGTTTATTCTAGCAATAGAGTTTTAGTTCTAGTGTGTTGCTTGCTGTATAATAGCTTTTTTATCATATGATCATTTATGGTCCAGGAACCAGTTTCTGGCACATAATTAAAGTCCAGGTCAGAAAAAGCATAACATTTAACATGACACTTAAGGAAATGGTTGAGTGGTGGGCTCTATAGTGTTGAGTTAGTAGTTGGACATAGAGGTCTTAAGGGTCTTTACCAACCAAATGATTCTAAGGTTCCATAACTCAATGCTTCTAACAGATCAATGCCATCTTAGTGCATTTCTATGCATATGAAATGTATATGGATTATTCCTAGAAATGTCTTACAGAAAGAAAGGTTTCATATCAATTTTTTTTATTTTTGGTAAAGTGTGCTTATTTCCTCAACAAATTTTACTCAGTTTCTGCTGGCATACTAAGAAAGGAAGAAATATGAAAAGTTTACTTAATTCAACAGTATTAACTACTAAAAAATTCCACCTTAACTAGCTCTGGAGACTCTGAAAAATCCTAGCCTCTATCTATGGCCTTACTTTGTAATTTATCAATCACTCTCCCAGCTGTTTTCCCTTCTAGAAACTCCTACTTTCATTAAGGATCTAAGTTGCAAGCATCTAGATTTGTACTAACAAAAGCTGGTAAAGCAATTACGTACATCTTTCCCAAGGTCTCGAGTCCAAAGAGTCACCATCAGACTAGGAAATTCAACTCACCAAGTAGAATCATTCACACTGCCTAAGACTTCCTCTATAAAAAGAGATATAATAAAAAGGCCAGACATTTTAGCTACGTGAACTGGAATGCACAGTTCATCTCCAAAGGAGAGTACACAGTTTACAGTTAAAAATAAAATCCACTAGTGCACATATGAAGGCAGTATTTTGTAACACCACCAATACCTATAAAGAGTTCCATATTTGAAGTACATCCATTTTGCAACTCCAATGCTGTGAAAACTAATTGCATTTAAAACCTAGCTTTCAAAGCACCACTGGAAACTGTGTCAAAATTCCAAGCACAACAGCCAGAAGTATGGAGTTCTAAATTCTAAAATCTATTGTTTAAAAACTATTTTTAAAAAGTTATCCAATTCTCATAAATAGAATACCTTCAGAGTTAAAATTTAAAATAAAAAAGTTTAAGAGGAAACTAATCCAAGGTGAGTATATTCCACATTATTCCATCTTCCAAATGTCCCCTTTAAAATACAACATAATGCTTTGAATGCCTCCTCACTTGGGCTTAACTTGAAAATCCTGAGCAGCTCCAGGTGACTGCCCACCTACAACCTGTTCACAAAACCACGACTGAAATAAAGAATAAAAATTACTCCGTTTATTTAGTTTGAAAGACTGCAAATGGTAGCCATTTCCTCTCAATACTATATGCAAACTTAACAGAACATAACAGAAATCTGAGAGGAATTTCATACATAGGTGATATTTTGAACTTCCCTTGTAGTAACAGTCATGTCAGTTCAAATGTAATAGTCAAAATTGAGCATTATAAATGAAAGGGAATTCTTTGTAAAGCAGATCTTAGTTTAAAAAATATATTATAATTTCTTTATTAAATTTAATATTTTGTTGATCATCACACAAAAGCCTCTGAGTTCAGAATTACAAACAAGCTCAAAATTCACTTTTCTGGAAATTCAGTGTCAAAAAATTGTTGAGAAAAGTTACAGGGCTTTTTGTGGACATGTGCAAATGTCTCCTCATTAGCTTTCTGAGCAGTATGCTACTCTAAAAAATATGCATGTGAGCTATCCATTATTTTAAGGGGGCTTTATTTGTTTGTTTTGTTTTTCTGAAAAACAACTCTTTCAAGTCACATCTGTTTCTATGCTTTCCCCTTGGCTGACCTTTACTTTTATAGAGAAGGTCAAACATGGCAGCTAATTTTTAAATTTGTACAGTCTTTCCCAGGTTTTCTACTAATATAATGAAATATTTAGTACTAAGATTTCAATGTCTCCCGAAAAAAAAATTTGGAAACAGACAGAACGAGTTCACATACATTCATACCCTGAAATACATGCAAGCCATAAACAGCAGACCACCAGAATGCCCCTGAAGACTGCGGGATTGATGAGGACACTATGCTTTCAAATAATATTCCAACACTTTGCACACTGAAACTGATAAAATCCTGGAATGATTCGGTATGTGTAGAGCTAAAATTTCTGGACATTAACTACATTTTCAAAATTTAAATTTTATATCTATTTTCTTGGTAAAAAATGCTATTGGTTAGTTTAATCACTATTGCACTTCTGTATTTTGTACATCACTAAGGAAAAAGAATTATTGTTACAGCACCAGCACCCATACCACATGCTCTAATTCTATTTTCTTTCTATTTAATTAAATATTAGTCTATTTATTAGTAATTTTAAACTAATATCAAAGTCTGTGGACTTTACAGAATTGACAAATGTTGGTATTAGATCAGAAATCCTGGTTTCAGGAAAAAAAACAGACAAAAGAAACAACTACAAAAAATGTACCCAAACAAATTGCACAAAACCTCTTCTAAGCCTCTGAAATCAAGCATAAATATAACATAAACGCACAGCCAGTGATGAACTTCTTCACATACAATGATCTTGGAAAATTACAAATAATGAGGACAACAGAGCATAGATAAATTTCAAAGTTTTTCCAATAATTTAATTGCAAAGAAAACTTTTCTCTTGAGACAGTTTTTTCTGTAAAGTCCTTTCAGTAGAGAAGATTCATAGGACAGCAGGTATCTGTTTATGTACCTTATGAGAAGGTCTTTGAAACTATGTTTCTACCCTAAGAAGGCAAAAAGTGAACAAATTAGCTAAGAACTGCAATGGAAAGCAGTAAGTGAGATGAAAGAAGCGCACATTTCTGTGTTTCTGTTAGCAAATAACATATATGGGCTAGATTAACCCATTTTAACATTTCTTTTGTGAGAATATTGTCTTGCAGTGACTTCTAATATTTTTGTTTCACAATTTGATATTTTGAAAGAGTAATGAGTCACACTCTAGTCTCACTGAATTGCATTATTGCCTAAGACCAATAAAACCCAACCCAAATCTTGTTACATTTTAGTAGCATATCATGTATTACTGAAAGTATAGCTGAAATGTGTACTACATAGTTTTCATTTTATGACAGGAATTACTGAAGAATCCTTGCTGATCATAGAGTCCTTTGGTCAGTTATATGCTACATATTTCAAACACTCGAATGTTGAGATGCCTTACCAAAGGCAAAACCCACTTTTCACATCAGAATTTGTTGCTTAGGCGTCCTTTATACCTTAAATTACTGCTGAAAGTACTCATCACTATTTATTAAGTGAACATTAACACCTACATGGGTGCATAAGATTTTTTCATGACCATAAACCTTATTATCAAAATCCCTACAGGAATTAATATCTTTGGCTGGATGGTCACTACAAATGATGGTACAATTAAGCAGCTACTATCAGTCCAACTTAATTGCTGATATGTCTACACTCCCATCTACTATTTTCCTAGATACAATACACCTTAATGAGTCTCTCATTATTCTATGATTGCTTTCCCATTTTCTTGTACAAGCCTCTAGAAAGTCTGTTTCCTTACCCTGATAATACATATGACTTGTAATGATAGATTATTGCAGCAATTAAGCATTTTAGCATTTAGTGTCCTACATTTCCAAAACTATGTTTCAAACTTCAAGTGGGAGTGGAGTGTAAAAAATTTCTGCCCTGAAGAACACAAAATAAGAGAATACATCGTTAAATTATGAACAATGAAATAATACAGGCACAGTTTTAATATTTGCCTGCTAACTGACTCTAGCTTACTTATCTACCCTCATTTTCTACACAAGCAAACAATTGTTTTAATTTGTTTTATGACATTCAGATTAGAATAGGGAGCTTTTTTGTGTGTCTATGGTAAGAAAATTGTCAAAAATCCTGCAGTCTGCTCCCCAAGGACATGTCCACCCTCTGGAATATGCTATTGATATTTCACAGAAATCTAAAGAGGACACAATAAACAGAAGATAATGTTTCCATGATAGATTCATTGCATTTATTTAACTGTAATTTAATCCAGATTTTATGAGGGATTAAATAAATTATAAAGAACAGGGGCAGCAGCCTCTATGTTGTATTACAGATGAAACTTATTTTTTAAATGCTGCCTTATGCACTGTTTGGTACATTCAGCTGTAAAAATATATCCTCAGAATGTTTAAAATACATTTCACTTGGAAATACTCTGTGTTTTACGTTAGTTTCTTGACATAATAGCAGCTCAGATTTTCATCTGGAGTGGACTATATATCCTCTTATGACAGCACTAAAATATTGTTCTGTCTTTTCCTCAGTAATGCTGCATTCAACGGAGGTCCAAAAATAAGTAATGATCAGAAATTATTTATGTGCTGGTATGGTTTAATCAGGCCAAGGACTGCATTTTGTATGGACTGGATCAGCTTCAAAAGGGTAGAAGATTGGCCATAGAAACTTGACAGTGTTTGTATTATGATTTAACTTTTTTTCTGGTCTTTTTATAGGACTGGGGAAAGAGAGTGGAGAGAATCCTCACAAGAGTGCTGGTGATACAAATAGAGGGTAAAATAAATTGAAACAATTAAGAACCTTGACAAAATTACCTGATATTGGGTCTCACTATGATCATTCATTTGTGAGACAGTGAAAAAAATGCTAATGAAATTCAGCCAGTACACACAAAAAAGATCTGGAAGAAGTTAATGAAAATATATATCCACAATCATGGATTTCATAAGATTTAAATAACACACGGGGAATTTTAGCAACAGCTTTTGAAAGTAAATTCAAAGTTAAGTGATGGCAGACCAAATGGATGACAATTTTATTGTATTCTGAACTCAATATTGTACTCCCCACTACTGAACAAAACACAGAAGAATAAAAAGGTGGTAGGTGTAACCAGAAATACTAAGGAACTTTTGAGTAAGGAGAGATTCTTTGGTATAGTCCTCATACAAAAATTCCCATGGAGGATTCTGCTATTATTCATCTTGAAAAAAAATGAAATAGAAGTGTGATATGAAATGTATTTAATTTCTGGTAGAAAGGAGAGATAATAAGGGAATAACTATTGACTATGTTTTGTTACTCAGGAAATTAAGGTGTTCAATAAAGATATGACACAATGTACCAGTACAGCACCAAACCAGAGGAAGGATCTTTACCATACTTCAGGTAATGAAAGTGTGGACTTTTTTGCTCATGTTTTTGTAAGGATTAAATAGATGTAGGTGCCACAGCAGTCATTAAATATGATAGTCTAGATGAAACCGATGGTTTACAAAGTCCTTACGTTGATAATACCCAACGCAGTGTGCCACTCTATAGCTGTCTCATTCCTTGTACTTTTTAACCTAAGCGCCTTTCATTTGCAACAGTGAATGATAGGTTTGTCTCATAAAATGTAATTGAGAGCTGCTGAGGATTCACTATTTTCATGTTCAATACCATTTGACCCTATACAGAACAAAGGAATATGAACTGGGAAGATAAGAGAAATGGATTAAAGCCTTAGACAAAACTGTCTCCTCATATAACACAGAAAATGTGAGAGATGGGTTATTAATCTAAGCTAAATGAGGATTTTAGGGCTTTTACTCTGGTAAGATTGCTGGGAAAAAATACATAGTTTCAGGTGTTTCAAACACCCTAAAAGAGACACCTCCTACTGTGTCCCAGTCATCTGCAAACGGAACAGAATAACTGCTGCTTCACTTGTTTGTATGAGACTCTATACCTTTGTAAGTTTCCTCAAGAGAATTTAGGAGGGTCTAATTTGTTTAAAAAAACATTAAAAGCAAAAAACTGAGTAGCAGTAAGAAAATGACAATGGACCTCTTAGACTGCTTACAGATGCTTTCCTAAATCTGGTTTTCTTCTGCCTTAAATTATTTTCCACTTCTTCTTTGCAGTGAAGAAAAAAAAATGCTGTCTAAGACACATCGCACTTGGGATGAAAAACCAAACATAATGGCTCTGTGGTTTGTAATATTTTTGCTTGCAGCTATTGCTCTATTTCCTGTTGACACTGCATTTTAAATGCTCTAATGATGCAATTGTTCTTGAAAACTGCAGAAAAACAGACACCATGAACAGCTAATTGGTGCCTGTGATGAAGCTAGAAACACATCTTGAACTTTTCTGTTGTTGTCATTAAAAAGTGAGTGAGAGGGATTTGTAGCCATTAGGCCCTATGAAATGCTCAGTAGCTGGCAGGATTTCATTCCTGTTAACGTAATTAATGTCTGTAATATACCTGTCACTCATCAAGAATACTGCATAGTTATTACATATAGATACTGTTATATATCATTCAATTTTGTATGCCCTGAGGGCAACTCAGTTTAGGGATTCTGCACAATTTTCTGTCAAGTTTGCTCTCTGGTTCACTGCCCTTCAAAATGTATCATAACAAAATACAGCTCTGTTATCAAAGTCCTTTTCCTCTCTGCCAGTTTTGTAGTTTCCTGGCTGCTTGGTTCCTCATGAAAATGGGTATATAATCACCTTCTGCAGCTGTGCAGCCCGTTAGATTTTTGCCACCTTTCCAAGGTTTCTTTGATAAATGTAATGAAAATAGTTCCATTTGCATTATCACTGTAGTACTATCATCCCAGTCATCTGCTGCGCACTCTAGATTTATACATAACCAAACCCCTTTCTCCTTCCCCTTCTCTTTTGGGTTTTACTAAAAGTAAATGCATGTAGTCAATCAATACTGAGCTCTTATTTCCAGCTAAGAGTCTGTAGAATCAAATATATTTCACACCCTTCTGTCCCATGGTTTTAGTATATTGCATATAATTTCTTCTTGCTTACCTGTACTTCTTCTCCATTCTCCCCATCCCTCATAAGTTTCCAATGCATAAAAGGAGGGGAGGATTTCCATTGCTATGAGTATCCTAGTTCTGTATCTTCTTTTTCTACTGTTACAGCCCACTTCAAAATTATGTTCTGATTTTTTAGCTAGGAACTAGAATTTTGACCCTAGAATTTTAGTTTAAGAATTACTGGTATTACCCAGAAGTTTAAATTTCCATTGGGAGACTACAAAGAGATGAAGCTGTACAAATGTCAAACAGCTACCTTGTTCTAGCTTTTTATCAAATAAAGCATGAGTATGTATATAATGTAATGACCTTATTAAATTTGGTTCCAGACAGATACAATTTCTTTTGTGTCTAATCAATTTTAAGAATTATTTGAAAATCCTATTATACATTTTCACTTAAAAATGAATGTTTTATATCAAAAGTGATTTCATTAACCATACATCTGCATAAGAATGCATAATATTGCTTTAAATACATATCTTAAATTATATTTAAAAATTAACATACAAACAGAAGGATTTTGTTTTAAAATATTTTTTAAAAAATCAAGAAGACTATGCTATTGTATATCTTGATGTCAAAATATCCACATAACATCAAATGATTCTATTTAGTGTCTTCAACATTTACCAAATGAGGCCAGGATTCTTTCTCCTGTAGCATTATGACTTTGTAGAATGTTCAGGAACGCACCCCAGGGAAGAAAGATGTTAGATACAATGTCTGCTGCTTTGATAGTCGCCCTGACCTATCAAGAAAAAAGTAGTCTTCCACATCTTTATTTTATGACTTTTTTATGGACTTAATAAAGAACAAGTATTCTGTCCTGGGGAGATATTTAATGGCCTATTTCACTTCAAGAGATGTACCTGATGCCTCCTTGGAATGAAGAAGATTTCAGAGAGATAAAAGACAAAAAATAGCATTAAATGGAACCTGGAGTTATTCTTGGGAACAATGGAAAGGTTTCATGACAACTTTTTTGAAGGTAAGTGATAGAAAGGGCCGTGTATATGAAAGACGCACCCAGGGAGGGAAATTAGGGTGACATTCCTCCATTTTGAAGCTGCCTAAAGGGGTCAATGACATTGTTTTATCACTCAAGAACGGCTGCTTTGCCTAGTTTAAAAAATGTGCTTTCAAATACCTTCTGATCTTTCAAGTGAACTGTTACACTAGGATCTGTCTTTTCCTCAGTGTCTTTATGCAGATCTTTCACATTTCAACAAGTGCAAATGCAGGAAAACTGTGTGTGAGAAAGCCCAGCCCTAAATATGACATGCTAAACAAAAATTACAGATTCTAGATTCAACTTTTCTGTCATATGGTAAATCTTTAAAGAATCATGATTTGTGGATTTCAGGTAGAAAAAATTATTTGAACTTTCAAAAGCAAGCAAAATTAAATATCCTGTACAGAATAACAATTTTTAAAAAAAGAGAATAGATTAAGGTACTAGGAGAGAAAATATAGCATATTAAAATTGAGGTTATTTGGTCCTGTCATTTGTTCAGTTTATTCAGAGGAGTTTTAATCTACGATCTTTATGTTGTAATTGATAAGTTTATTTTTAGATGAGAGTTTTAGATGAGAAACAAATACTAGAAACAGTATTTGTTTCTTACAACGGATTTTTCCTTTTGAATATTGCCATTTATTACAGGAAAAAGAACTTCTTAATATGATAGAGCTGCACTTGTCTCAGATAAATATATATAGCTCTTTACATACACACACACACTTCTGTGGATATGTAAGGAAGCATATATATATATACACATTAATACAAATAATTCACAAAAAGAAAATATTTATAGCTGCAGAAAAAAATCTGTCTTATAAATACCTTGAATTGTTAGCAGCATTTAAACAGTCACAATTCAAACTTGAAAAATAAATGGATATTTTTACTATACTAGACATTCTGATACTAAGTTTGCCAACAGCAAAAATACTGACTAACCTTCACTCTGAATACCTTCTAATCTACAGAAGGTACATAAACTTCTCATTTTTGATGCAGGCAAGAGGTCTAGGGCATCACAGGAACATCATTCCAACTGTTATAATTATCTTTTGTATTAAAATCTCATGCAGTCCACTATAACAATACAATACTACCACAGAGGCAAACACTGAGCATTGTGTACCATTATCTTATTGAACATCATATATCTTTTCATCCTTCTGTTTAGAAATACATTTCATTTGATTGCTACCAATTTTATAGACTATGTTGCACAGAAAATTGAAATTTCACATCACCTATAGAGACACAAGAGCCAAACTTGTCATTTGAAAACAGGCATTTATTTTGCAAGGTGACTAAAACAGTGAAATATGCAACATGTAGCAGTATAAAAATGCTTCATTATTTGGCTTCTATTTTTATGATGTTTAAATATGAAATTTCAAAAAATTTTTAATTGTTCACCTAAATTTCAAAGATCATCTAATTTCCAACTCACTGCCACTGTCAGGGACATCTCCCACTAGAACAGTTTGCTCGGAGCTCTATCCAGCCTGTGGGCCCGTGTGCATCCCTCCACAGGGAGGGATGGGGCATCCACAACCTCTCTGGGCAACCTCTTCCATTGTCTAAGGACAGAAGGAAAGAATCATCCTCACAGCAAAGAACATCCTCCTAATATCTGCTCTAAATCTACCTTCTTTCAGTTTGAATCCATTCATACCCTGCCCTGTCACTACATACCCTTGTAAAAACTCCCTCCCTATCTTACCTGAAGATTCCCTTCATATACTGGTCTGCAATTAGGGCACCCTGAAGCCTTCTCTTTTCCATCTTTAACAATCTCAATTCTCTCAGCCTTTTCTCCTAGGAGAGAGAGGTGCATCACCTCTCTAACCATCTTGGTGGTCCTCTTCTGAGCTTGTTCCAACATGAACAAGTATTATTTCTGCTTGGGACCCCAGAGCTGATGCAGCCCTGCAGGTGGGGTCTTGCCAGAGCAGAGCAGAGGGGGAGAATCCCTTTTTCTGGCCGTGCTGCCCACGTTACTTTGGATGCAGCCCAGGATATGTTTGACTTTCTGGGCTGTGAGTGCCCAAGGCTGGGTCAGGTCCAGCCTTTCGCCTACCAGCACCCCCAAATCCTTATCAGCAGGGCTGCTCTGATCTGTTCATCCCCGGCCTGTGTTGGCACCAGGGGCTATCCTGATCCAGGTGCAGCACCACTCAACTTGGTCTTGTTGAACCTCATGAGATTCTTATTGGCTCACTTCTCAACCTTGTCCAGGTCCCTCTGGATGGCATCCCATCCTTCAGGTGTGACAACTGCACCACTCAGCTTGGTGTCATCTGTAAATTTGCTGACTGTGCACTCAACCCCTTCATCTGTCTTTAATAAAAATATTAAAGTAAATTGGTTCTAATATGGACCCCTGAGATACAACACCTTTCAGTCCATTAGAACTCTGATGTGTTGACCACTATTCTGTGGATGTGACATCCAAGCACTTATCCATGTAACAGTTCACTCATCAAATCCATCTCTCTTCAGTTTAGAGAAAAGTGTGTTGTGGGGGACTGTGTCAAAGGCTTTACAGAAGTCCAGAGAAATGACAACTGTAGCCCTTCCCTTTTCCACTGATGAAGTTACTCTTTCTTAGAAGGCCACTGAATTGATCAGGCAGGACCTGGCCTTGGTTCAGCTGCATTGGCTGTCTCAAATCCTGTCCTTCGTGTGCCTTAACACAGCTTCCAGGAGGATCTGATCCCTGATCCTCCCATACGCAGAGACCAGGCTGACAGTAGTTCCCACAGTCCTGTTTTCTAGGGTTTCTGAAGATGGGTACAATGTTTCCTTTTTTCCAGTCACCTGGGATGTCAGCAGGCTGCCATGAATTTTCAAACATCATGAAGAATGGCTTGGTACGTACATCAGCTAGTTCCCGCAGGGCTCTGGTAGGTATTTCATTGGGTCCCACAGACTTCTGTACATTCAGATTCCTCAGGTGGTCATGAATCTGGTCTTTGCTTTCAGTGGGAGGGATTTTGCTCCTCCAGTCCCCATCCTGCTGTCCACCCCCTCAAAAGGGGTGGGAATAGAGGCTGCCATTGAAGAGTGAGGCAAAAATTTGGACTTTCTGCTCATTTGTTTCCAGTTTTCCAGCAGTGTTTTAACAGGGGGCTCATCCTCTTCATCCTTCCTTTCCTAGTTAACATACCTACTTTTATTTACATCTTTTGCCAAGTTTAGCTTCAGCTTCTCTTGTGCCTTCCTTACCACATCCCTACAGCTTCATCTCTACTCTTCCCAAGCCACCCATCCTATCTTCAATAGACTGTGTGTTTGCTTCTTTTTCTTTGTTTGACCAGTAGGTCCCAACTCAGCCATGTTGATCTCCTGCCTCACACTTGCCCAGTTCCTTGAACATGATATGATAAGATTAAAAATTACATTTTTGAATATGACGTACGAAGAAATTAATAATTAATTAATTAATTAGCCATCCAGTCACTGTAAATCTGCTCTCCGCTTTGACTTCTGAAAATCTTTTTTGAGAAATATTCATTGTGGTAGGACCACTTGGTACCAGTACGCAATTCTCCACATTAAAAAAAAAAAAAAAAACAGAAAAAAAAGTTTAGGGCTTAGAAGAATCAGATCAATATTCAACCATCAGTAAGTATTGTCTAGGAATTATCAGTTTGTCTAATGAGATAGAAAATCTTAAAAAAATTACCTATTAGAAAATCATTAGAAAATAACTCTATTTTTTTTAGATTATTTTTTAAATCAGTCAGATTTTGAAACTCTGTTATTTAAATCTATTTTATGTTTCTATTTTATGGCTATTGCACGTACCTAGAAATACAAGATAATAACACTTGCTTACAACAATTAACTTGTTTGAAATATTAAAATTTGGATTGAAGAAAGGAGTACTTTTTTATATGTCTGATACTATACCAAAATATGTATTCAAAATGCAGATACAGTAAATTGTGCTCAGATCAATCCATCAGCCATCAGCTACTAGCCCCCAGAAATTTGTTGACTCACTTGGAAAACTGTGTATCTCTTTTTCTAAATGGCAAAATTACCCCTAAACAGTAATTTTACAGATCATAACATAATTATTAAAGATGAATAAGATTATAATCTGCCTGAAAAATATGGTTGATATCACACTTGCTATTCAAGAATCATGTGTTCAGAAAATGTCTCTCTCAGTTCTATTTCTTCTTAAACAAAACAAAAGAGCCCCACCACTATGTCTAAAAATAAAAGGTGTGGAACAGAAAAATAGAATAATCAAATCCTATGACCAGTCTCAGGACACAAGCTGTTCTGTGAGTCCCACAGTCTGGCTGATCTAAATTGTGTTCATGTGTGGTGGTAGCCACATAAAGTCTTAAACTCAGAAAGGGTGGAAAATTTAATGCAACAGCAAATTGCAGAACACAGAAGTAAAGTAGCTTCAAAATCAAATATATTCCCTAAGCAACAACTTCTATGCAGAGTAGAGTTTAAAAAGTAAGTTTCAAACATTTGGTGTCCATTTTTATTATGCTTAAGTACCCCTTTTCCCTCCTTCCAAAATATTCTGATGCCTTTCCCTTCATCAGCCAGGCCCTTCAAATGGCCTTCCACAGGACTGGAGAATATTGTGTAAACTGTGAGGAAATAGTTCTGCCAAGCAAGAAAACCTGTTGATACACAAAAATTAGAGAAAAATGAGTACATTATACTTAAATCTAGGTTATATTTCTAGTTTGTATTTGCTGTAGAACTGCAAACAATGTCACAGAACTGAACATACAAATTAACTGCACCATATTTCCTTATATTCATTAGTTATTAGGTTCTATTAATTACTGCACTATGCCTAGCCTTTCATATGACTGAAACCATGCTTACAACTAGTTTTTTGTCTACTTTACTATGTGGAAATTTCAACAAAATAAAATTTTTTAAAAATTTTGGAGCACAGGCTTTGTCTATAAATGCTGTGCATTCTCAAGTTAATGCAAACCCAAATGTATAAGGATTAATTATACAATAAATTCTTATACCTTTTATTTACTACAGTAGACTGGTATTACTTTCATTTTCCCTTCTCCCCTTCCAGGATGAAGAGGAGAATTGAAGGCACAAGAGGCAAAGATCATGGGTTGAGATAAGACTATCTTACTGGAAACTGCACTGAGACAAGCAAATGAGCTGTAACAGCAAGGATGCTAATGACAGAGGGTACAAAAAAATAAATTATTCACGCAGAATCCCCTCAACAATAGACAATACCAGACAGTTCTGTTAACTGAATTTACTCAGCCACAGGGAGAGTTCCTGTTCCTGCCCCCAGGAATGAGGTGATACAGGATTACCTCAGAGGCCTAGGCTCATAGGGCTACTGAATAAATTAACCCTGTCTTGCCTGGAACCAGGACAACATCTTAAGTAGAACCTTTTTCTGCTTTCCCCCCTCTGTTAAGAAGTGTCACAAAGTTTCATGTGCTGATTTTCACTCTAATCATTGTGATATAATTTTACTCTAAAAAGAAGTTCTAGAGAAAGAAAGAATAAGTGGCTTTTGGCCATTTTTTTTTGTTTGGTTTCCTGGTGTGCTTTTTGTGTAAAAATAAATTTATTTCAATACACTCACAATAAAACATGCTTCTTCTTTTCTTTATGGATGCCATATAATCTATAATAATTAGTCCATTGTATAGCACACAGTCCTCAAAAATGGGGTTGTAGTGAAACAGATAAAGTCAGACTGAGCAGACAAAGGAAGGGTAAATTCCCTTTACAGCATCCTTCAAATAGTCATCTTTTCTAAATTAAAAAATTACATAGAAATCTGCACCATCTCAGAATAAATATGACTCAGAGCTGATCACAAAAATTATCAGACTACTTTTTGTTAAAATTTATCTCTTTTACAGGAGTGAAATTACTTTTTTCTTAAATAAAATAATCCTAAAAACATTGATGTTCATATTTTTCACTTTGTTAAGAATATTTTTAAAAATATGATAAAATATTTTGCCTATTATTAAGTTGATAATAAATTAAAATGTACAAATAATGTAACAGTTTATAAGTAATTGAAGACTTCATGTATTCTAAGCAGATAGCAAGATTTCTATCCCGTACATTCTGGATCAGAAACATATTAGCTAGTGCTCCATTTGTATTCACCTCACTCTAACATGCTGGGATTTTTTTTTTTTTTTTTTACAGTATTTTCATTATTTGAACATTGTTGATTATGTAACAAAACAATTGTGAACAACCACCTTGTTCCACAAAAGGCCAGGTACTATTCTGAAATTTCAGAATTGCTTCAAATACAATAGTGGATGACACAATTCACTAACTACAGCAAGCAAAAACAGGACAGAAAATTGCACCAAATAGAGAATTTAGAGGATCATTTTGAAAAATGAGCAAAGACCTTAAAATCATCTTTTGAAGAATGCCTTCTAAAACCATAATAAATTAAAACAGTCAATGTAAAACCAAAGTAAAAAGAATAACAGAAATTTCTAATCCTATTTCCATCTCAGTGCAATAATTATATTTAAATGTAAGTAAAATCCATGATTGAAATCTGAACAGATTCATAGTATCTAAATTTCATATGCACAGGTGTTATAAATTTCTCTGAAAATATCTCCATTAAGACCTACAGGTAAACACTGTCTAATCTTTCCCCTTGTTGATCACAGACAACTCAGGTCAATTACTGATAAATGTAAAATATCAATTTACAAAGTTTTAAAATGTTCCACTTAATATATGCCAGAATGTCAGAATTCGTGGATATTACAAAATACCTAGTCTATAACTTTGACCATATCAGTCTGCTTTCAAAGCTACAAGAGTAAAGAAAAAGTCATTAAGAGTTACAAACATTGAGACATTGAGATAGCTGGGTTTGGATTTTGTTTTACAGAAAAGTATACAACTATAAGTGTTTTGTACCAGCAATGATTCCATTTGTACACAACAAAAGACAATGCTAGATATGCTTTCTCCAGGATCTCTGGTGCATAGATTTTTTATTCTAAAATCAGCACTAGCTTTTTAGAAGCTCTGATGTATAAGAATTACATTGTTGGAGGTTGCTTTAGACTTCTGTCCACCATGAAAAGGAAACAATTGTTGAAGCTTTGACACAAGGTCCTATTTTTTTTCTTCCTTTTTCTTAAACAACTATTTATTCTTGTACTTGCACTTTTCACGCACATTCAGAGATTTCAGAGGATTAAGAAAGAAACTCGGTTTTAGATATGTTTCAATCTATCTAATCTAATGAATTTAATTATGATTATTTTACTGCAAAAGACAAAGACATCCTCTAACACATATGGCACTTGCATGCCTTTTTCTTCCAAAAGGTTAGCACTTAATTGCAAAGAATTTAATTGCTCCAACTAATAAACAAAACCGTCTTGCTGATTCAAAGAAGATAACGCCTGCCATCCTGATTTGTCTGGTGGAGCTAAATTAACTCTTATTATAGATATGTTCTGATGGGTAGTTTCCTCAGTTTTATGTGAACATTCCATGAACATTGAATTGTGAATTTTTACACTTGCATATGAATGCCTTGCACCATTTAATCGCAGAGTATAGCATCATGTAATTTGCATGGCTAGTCAAAGCCCTATGAATATTCACAACTAATTACCATACTGTTAAAAACTTTTATTGTTTTCTCATTTATAATCCAACAGGCAAGGCAACTCATCACAAATGTGATCCAAAGGTAAGTGGTTAATATATTTTGAATAAATAATTTTAAAATAAGTTTATACAGCCTATGTGAACAGTAACATTCTGTTGTGGACTCAAAGTCCTTGTACTATATTAAATGTATTGTGAAATAAATTTATATGAAGTGATTGTTTTGTCTTGTCTTATTCATTCCAGACTATTTCACTTTTGCAGTGAGCACCTGAATACCACTGACAGTAAGAACTATATGAGTTACAGCTAGTATACCTAGTTCTTTGTTAACAAACATCCAAAATTAAAGTTCCAGCAGGTTTTTTGTCTGCTAGTAATGTATACCTCTCCCATTCTAAAACAAAAAGTTAAAAATACAGTTTGTCTAGCTCATGTAGAGCACTGAAACTGGGAAAAGTTGAATCTGCCTGCTCAAGTGACTGTTTTCTTTTTCTTAACCTAATCTATAAGCTGTCGTGGGGCTCCCCAGCAAACCTAGAAATCTTTTACTTTTCAAAAGCTTTGTCATTTTGATAGTTTACCAAACCCCAATCCACTTCATTTGCTGTGATTAACTTCAACTTTCTGGTTCTCATATGCTGTAAAGTATTGACTACAGACTATATAAAAAGGGATTCAACATACATAGTGCATGTGCATAACTGCCAGCACCTCAGAACAGGTAGATTGATTTTAATGATTTTGTATACTTCTAGCATCAAAGATTAAATGTAACTATAGTCTCAAGAAAAAAAAAATTGTAATTAATATGCCTATTTCCTGCTATAAATTAGTATTAATAAGCTATAATAGGAAACAAAAAGCATATCACAAGGCTTTGGCATTGGCAATTGTAATATCAGCTTAACTACGGCTTTTACTAGAACTTAAATGGAAGGTATTAAATCAGTTAAAGTACAGTTTGCAGAAGCTACTAAGATATCTGCCTTTGATGCTGAAACAGACAAAACTTCCAATCATATAAAATGGCCCTTCAAGATCTTAAATTTACACACTATGAAAGAAGACATTAAACGGTCATACTTTTATATAAATTGAACAGAGCCATTAAAAAAGTGTCAGAAATTATTATCTCATAACCTGAGAAGATGTTGGACCTGAAAAATTATCTGTTTCTCTGCTTTATTAACTAAGTTACCTTTAGAATCATATAATCTTGGAATGACTTGGTTGGAGAAGGCCTTAAAAATCATCTTGTTTCAACCTCCTCCACCATGGACACGGATGCTATTCATTAGATCAGGTTGCTGAAATCTCCATGTGTCCTGGCCTTGAAAATTTTCAAGAGCTGGGGAACTTCTGGACAACTTGTTCCAGTGGCTCACCATCCTTACAGTAAGGAATTTCTTCTTATCTGAAGGTATTACCTTTCAGTTTAAAGCCATTAACTCTTGTCCTATCACTACAGCTCCTTGCAAAATAAGTCCCTCTTCAGCCTTCTTGCAGGCTTGTTCTAGGTACAAAAAATTGTAATAACATCTCCAGTAAAACTTCTCTTTCCCAGACAAAACAATCCCGTTTCTCTCAGCCTTTTCACACAAAGAGGTGCTTCAACCCTTGGATCATCATTGAAGGCATCCTCTGTACCTCTAACAGGTCAACACCCTTCATTTACTGGGGGCCCCAGAGCTAGACTTAGTACTCCAGGTGGAGTCTCACAAGAGCAGAGGAGAAGAGTAGAATCACTTCCCTTGTCCTGCTGGTCATACTGCTCTTGATGCTGCCCAGGATGGATTTGGCATTTTGGATGGCAAATGCACATTGCTGGGTCATGCTGAGTTTCTCTTCAACCCACAGAAGTGAGATTTTCTCCTCAGGGCTGGTCTTGATACATTGTCAGCCCAACATGTATTTTAGCTTCAGGCTGCCCCTAATCCAGGTGAAGGACATAGCCCATGGCCCTGCTGCACTTCCTGAAGCCCAAACAGGCCCACTTGTCACACCCATCAAGGTCCCTCTGGATGGTGTCCCTGCCTTCTGCACGCCGACCACAGCTTTGAGTCATCCGCAAACTTCCTACAGGTGAACTCGATCCCAGCATCCATGCCAACAACAAAAACATAAATTTTGTTCCAAAATGAAAAACTTTATGATGTCAAAGATATCTCCAAACCCTCTGGTTTATAATTGAAAATAACTGGGCATGTTGCATTGAAATCAGTTTTGTAGAGTGATTAAACATTTTAACTGAAATTAACTGTATAACCTATTTGCATAAATGGCGCTGTGAAGCACTTGCAGTGTACACAAGGGACAGGCACACTGTTATTTCATAAAAAAACTTTGTGTGCTTTTTACACAGGGATAAGTCCTATAATGTTAGTACTGTTATCATGCCCCAGACTGTGATACAGCTGAGATTAGTTCAGTTGAGGGTAGCTCTGCAAATTGTACAAAGCCATATGTGCAATATAACTGTGATGTGCTAATAGCAGATCAGAGAATGGGTACCAAAATGGAAGTCCTGACTCCTTTCTCCAAATAATTCCCCCTGCAATCTTTAAAATATTTAAAAACAGAGAGAAATATTTCACCTTCTTTCTTAAAGTTCTCAATTTTGTCACAGAATAGTCTTTCCCTCCATTTTACCCCAGGTGAGTGCTCAAAAGAATCAGCACAAAGTTTCTGGCGTTGCTCTGCCATCCTAAAGGCTAGATGTTAAAATAAGTGCTGAATAAAAGATGGAATAGAATTTCACTTCTCTCACTCAGAGAGTACATAATTCTTGGCTAATTTTTGATTATGCTACTCAGAACAAGTGAATATACTTTCAAACACCATAAGTTTTCAACTTGCCAGTGGCATCAGTGGAAAAATATTCAATTATATACAATTAAAATTTTAATTCAACTGATCCTCATTCAGTTGTAAAATATTTATTTGCTTACAAACTTTTCCTGTGGTCATGTAGAAGTTTTTTTCCATTGCTCTTGGAACAAATAAGAATCACAGTGGAAACTTTCCTTTCAGCATTTTGAAAAAAAAGCTGTTTAATCTAAAAAAGAACAGATTTCATCACTACACCTACTTATTCAGTATGCCTGAGACATTTTACCCATCCAGATTCTTACCCATCTTTGTATACCTACTTAAACGGCTCTTTCAAGATGGCTTTAGTTTACACTTTCCAACACATATCCACATTATAATACCCTTAGGTTTAGATATCTCAGAGAACATTACATGTTCTCTATACACACTTATATACATCTATATTCATACTTTTATTTGTGTTTGTGCAATTAGAAAGCCCATTAAAAACTTGGTGAGCCTGTCAGTCACTAATTTTTTTCAAAATCAAATGCCTGACTCATGAAAAAACAAAGATTTGTTTTAGAAAAACAAGATCTTCAGTACAGTTCTCATAAGTCTAGATCACTAACACTGAAATAATAATGTAATTTCTATTCATTTTAATCTTGCTAAAATCTTGAATTGTGTTTACTTGACTAAAAATAAAAAGCCATCAGACCAAACCTTTGAAATTATTACTGCAACAAGGATAGTTACAACAAAAACACAGTTCATTAGTGTAAGAACAGATGGAAGATTATTGTAGCATAGTAGGCTTGTTGAAATGTGCTTCAGATAAATTCACTAACACAGCACATACCCCCTTTCTTTTAATCATTATGAAAAAATCTGCATGATCAATGTAACAAAAAAAAATTATATAAACTATGAAGATTGGGTTACCTAATTAGCAAACACTTCTCTGAGGAACACATTACATGTTCACATTGCAACCACACAGAAGATCAAGTGATCCTTGCTGACTGGGAACATTCAGGTAGTCCTCTATCCAGATAGAATCCACCTGTAAAGTTCTTTTTCCTTCAATTGTTAAGAAAAAAAAGGAGTTTTAATCTGCATTAACCAATGGACAGGTATATTGCGTACAGTATTTAGGAAATGCAGTAGAAGGATAAATAAATTTCTGAATTAATATTTTTTTTTGATGACTACTTCATGGTATCACTCATTAAAAAATTAAAAACCTGTTCCTGCATTTTGCATCTTTTCTGTTTCTCAGTTAATTTTGCACATGACTATGGTATTCTGTTGTGCTGATTCCAAGAACTAAATATATCAGATGTTTCAGGAGGGTAATAAATAATCAAAGTTTTTCTTTTGATTCTGAGTGGCTTATATGAATGGTCTAGCAAAGTATTTCATCTTCCTGGCATTTTATCCTTACAACACACACACATACACACAATTAAAAAATAAAAATACCAATTCAACAACATAATACAACTAATACTTATTTGTTCAAGCTATTAAAATCAGATAGATAAGAAAATTCCTAAAGGGGAAAATACAAGTAATAAGCAAAGTGGAAGACCGGCCATTACTCAGCAGATCTACCAAAATCTTTTGTTATAGTAGATCACAGTCTAAATGCCTCACTACTACAAAATATCTAATGACTTTTGGACAGCATTCCACTAGCAAGCAACCTCTATTTGAAAAACAGGCAATAGCTATTCAATGTCATTCTTCAGTGAAAACAAAAAAAAACCAACAAAAACCCAAAAAGACCCAAACAACAACAACAAAAATAAAACAACTAAAAAACAACAAAACAAAAAAACCAAGCAAACAAAAAAGATTTTTCTATCCTTTTTTACTATTTTTTTTAAGAAATGAAGTATGGCTGAATAATAGGAGGACATGGAATACCCAGCCTATTCCTTCTGGTTTGCCTTCCTATAGCCAGAAGGAACCAATTTTGTGTAATCTACAAGATAAAAGACCATTAAATACTAGATACTTCTTTGTCCTTCAGACACCAAAGGTAGTTCATACTAATCTATTTCTGCAAGACTAAAAAGGAAAAAAATATTTACATTTTCAAAGAAATTATTACTTTACATTAGAACTAAGAAGTTTATTTCCAAAAGACTGAAATCTGAACAGACTTTCAAAAGACATTTTTAAAAAACAGGTAAGCAATAATTCTCAGAATTGGAATCTTACCACAGTTATATAGGTACGTCTCAAAAGTATGGATTCAAGGAGTTTTCTTCTCAGAATCAATATCCTTTCATGGTAATGACATAGAACTTCAGCATTCTTTTCATTTATCCTCCAATAAATCATTATGTTGCAGGAGAAAAAACTGCTGCTCAGTGTTGGTTTTTGTTTGTTTTTGTTTGTTTGGCTTTTTGTTTGTTTTTGTTAGGTTTTGTTTTTTTCTCTAATAGTTCTCCAGCAATTGGAAAGCGTAGCAGAACTCTCTGGTGGGATTATGCATGTGTTTAATGTAATTTACATACAAAATTCTGAATGAACAATTTTAAGAACTTTTGTTTTGCAAGGAGAAAGCAATTTAGTTGTATATAGTTATTTGAGAACAGTTCATGTGAAAGATACTACAGTATTTCCATTCACTCTGAAAATATTTCTCTGAAGTATTTTCCCTAGTCATAAATTGCCGCTAGTCACTAGGATCCAATTTAACAAAGCATTAAGGCTAATTCAGCCTTTGGAATATCATGGGCTTTGCCTGTCCTAAGAAAAGGCAAGTGCTATAGTTTTGAAAATTGGTGTGGATTCCGAATAATGATAAGCATCAGGATTCCCAATTGTATTTCATAAGTGAGAATCTGTAGAAATCCATTCTATCCAAAACAGTCAAGAGATATTGAAAGCTACTAGTCCAGCCTAAAAGAATTTATTTGAAATGAAATTCTGTACATTCTGTGCTGGTTTTGAGACAGAATAGGAAAAATAGTTTGCAGATATTATACAGGTGAATATATTAATAACCATTAATATCTTCTTACATTCTGGACGCCATAAAATCTAAGTTAGTAGACTATGAACATAGCATATACAAATTTTACAGCATAGTATGTAATATTGCAATATTGTATGCCACAACATACCCCTTTGTAGGCTGAAGTAAAAATAAAACTTCTAATTAATTTCTAGATGGAGGAATACAAAGTTCCAATTTATGAACTAACACCTTCTCCTTGCAATTGTAGCCTTATTCAGCAATAATGCTACTAATGACCTGCACAGAAATTAACCATTAATGTAGTTTGCAAAGAAATTATTTCTTCTTTATCCTTCTGATAACAAATTTTTTTCTCTATTACTTGTACTAGAGTAAATGTAAAAACGAAAAAAGAATATGGAGTTTTAAATTCTCACTGTCTCATATGGACCATTAAATCACAGAGTGGTTCAAAAGATTAGAAATTGTATGAATTTTTAGACTTGCTTCCTAACATATGTTGTTGTGTCATAAAGAATATAGGTTTGATTTATCTGAATTTCAGTCAGACTGCTCTTATAATTTTCAAGATTTTCAAGCAATGTAAGCAGCATAGCCTCAGAGGTTTGTTCATGGAGGAGATCATGAAGTCCATAATGAATTTCTTTCATGAAGAGGTAGTCTGACACATACCATAAACAGGTCAGAATTTCACCAAATGACACAATGCATGGAACACATTTATGGAAGTGATGTAGCTAAAATGCAGAGTTGATAATTTCTATTAAACCTAAATGCTAGTATTTAGAGTAGTTGGAAAGTTGTACTTAGCAGGTAAACCTCAAAGAAAACCAGTGGCACCTGTTTGTCAGAGCTAAGGATAAGTAGTAATTTCTGAAGTGAGATTCTGTGGAAATTGGAAGACTTTTTAAAAAACCTAACCAAAATGAAGAAATTATAGTTTTCAGTTAAAATTAAGCTTTTGATCATATAAGAATTTATTATGAATAAAATACTTCATTATATGAAAACGTCTTTATTGAAATTCATTGAAGAAATTTGTTTGGTCCAGTCAAACCCATTGGAATACTCCCAAAATTAAGAAAATAATGTTTTAGCAGGATTTGATAAATAATCAAAGTTCTGGAAAGCTGCCATTAAGTTGGAATTCATGCAACAATTTTCCTTTCTTTTTTATCTGGCAATTGGTAGATTTGGTACCTTAAGCTAAATAGTATCTCTTAGCAAGAGTAGAATTTACATGCACCTCAGTGTTTGCTTCAGGAAACAAACAAAGAGGTGATCTCTTGCTGTACACTTTAAATACATTACATTTTATCATAAAAAAGAGTACATCACAAACTAAACTGAGCGCTAACCACATAATTTATGAAATAGCTCTTTAGTCCTTGGATCTTTACATTTGTGTGGGAATTTTGTTGTAAACACTACTAAAGGGAGTGATTTTCAACTTGCTTTGGATCAAGCTTCTGTTGAATAAGTTCTTTAATATTTTGCTTTTGTATATGCCCATTTTCCTGAATATCAGATTGATTTTTTTCATTACGTGTTTTTTCAACATGCTGACTGCTTAGTAGTCGTTGACGTGCTGTTTATGATCCCCTGGCTGAGAAACCCATATTTTATCAGGCAGATAAAGAAATTTTCTTACAAGTTTCTCCAAAGCTAGTGATTGTAGATCATCGCTTCAGAAAGGATAATAATAAAGAAAAAAAAACCAAAACACAAAACCCACACTCAAAAAAATAAACCACTGTAACTCCGTATACATGTATTTATTTTTTTCCTAACCGCAAGGAGGTGAAACAGCCCGCTAAAGCTGGGATTCATATTGTCTACTAATTGTTGGTATCATTACATTCAAACATAATATTATGTTTTGTTACATAATTAAGATATTGACAGTTTTTATGCATCCTTCACCACCACTTTTTAAAATAAGTGATAGCCTCATTTTTCCAGCTCAGCCTGCTAAATAAAAAGGTTTCAGACTCAAAAGTTTTTTCCTCTGCTTTTACTCTGGCTCTTGTGGCATGAATAGAAGCTTGCTCAGCAAAACGTTGATTGACCTAAATCATTATTACCTAAAGTAGTTTAGGATTGAGACAAGATAAAGTTCTTACTAAGTCAGACAATGTAGTTAATTGGATTCACAAGGTCCTTTCTCAATCACCCCAGAATACAGAATACAATACACAGACTTTTACTATACATCAATCCCTGTTTTAGTCCTCTTATTCCTAAAACTAAACTAAGATAAACTAAACAGATTTAATTCTAAACTAAATTTATATCAGGCTGGTTCATTTAATTCAAATATTAGACTCAGGTAAGTGTATACCACTGTATAATTTTTAACCATTGAAGGAACTTCTTATACAAATTATATGAGATAGATTATACAAGAGCTGGATATATAAATATGAAAGAGAGAACTTCAATAACATTTGCTTAATTCTCATTTGTTCTCTATTCAACGGGAATTCAAAAAATGAATTGCTGTAAAATTTTCCATAATTACAAGACTAAACCAAAGCCGACTTATCCTTGAGGTTATATCTTAATTACTTTAAGGCTTATTACACTTGCACCATGTTCTTTTCTAATGCACCCTCTTAGTTTAACACTATTCTCACTATCTCACTGTTTCAGGATCACAAAAATAAAGAAGCTGGGCCACACTCAACATTGTCTTCACAATTCAATGTCAAAGAGTAAACGTCAAGGTTTCAAGATCTTTATACTAGTAGTTTAGTTTTTGGGGCACTAAAACTGATTCTCTTAATTCTATCATGCATAGATCTGGCATGATCCTTAGTGTCCTTCCCTGAAATCTTTACAACACTAACTGCAGGCAACACAGAAATTTCTGTAACAAAAGTTCCACTTAAACAGTTCAAAGCACAATATTCCAGTCTTTTCTCACAAGAGTTTGTACTTGTCAAGATCATGCCTTCACAACAACTTCAAACAGATCACATCTAGGCTAAATCTGCTTCTTTACAAATATATCCCCCTAGGAACTTTATCATTAACAAAACCAAAGCAAATAACAAGGAAAAGAAAAAGTGGACAAGAAAATGCAGTTGCAGAAATTCAGTTGTCTTTCTACAGATGACCTTCCCCGAGATACACACACATAAGTAAAAGAAAATATTACTCTAATATTCTATAGAAACGATATTCAGTCATCTCAAAAGGTTAGAGCAACTTGTCGAGCACACATAAACACAGAAACACATTGCATTTAACTCGGAGAACACTTGAACACAATGGCAGTTATGTATAATTGTGCATTTTTTGAGCAACTCCAGTTATTTTAAGAATACTAAGTTCTGTATAACTGTGCATAATTATTAAAAGTTATTCCAAGTTCCTGGGGAATTTAAAGACTTTTCAGGAAAATATACAGTCTATGGCTAATTGCTGAGTTTGTTTCTCTTGCAACTAAAAGTTTCTGTAGGAACTAACTCATGAGTAACATCACCTATTACTGTAGCACAATGAGTGGAATAAGGATGATCTCATAAAATTGACTCTTTTGCCCACATTTACTCATATACCTATGATTTCAAAACCTACTGTTCAAATTCAGACACCAATACTATAAGCATTTCTGGCAGCCAATCACTCATGAGACAAGAGAAAGCTATTTGAAAAGAGCAGTTGATTGCTTCTGAATGTTAATTGAATACTAATTACTATGACAGAATTTCCTACAGAATAGAAACCAGCCAGCTAATATCCCATTTTAACATTATCTCTGTTAAAATTAAGAAGGTATGTTTAATAGAAGCCCATCTGAGATCCCATAATGAAAAGGGGAAAATAAATTTTATTTTATAACAGTAACATAAACATGAATTCTTCCCATGTCCTTTCCTGCAGAGTAGTACAGAAATTTAACTTAACATACTTTAGAAATATTTGGTGAGTTTTACTTTAGGAATACAGCTTTTACATCTTTGCTATTTACTTACATGTCAGTCATGAAAGACAAATGTACACTTGTAGGTCCAGGACACAGTAATGAAAACATCTTAAAAATTGTAACCAAATAAGTATTTAATGAGTCTTCTTTTTCAGCACTGAGAAAAAATATTTTTTCTGTTGGTCTTACAAGGAAAAATAGAAAGAAATCTCAGTAGCAATTCATATGTTTCTTCATATTTGTGACACTTATACTGAATTCCTCATTCTGCTGAGGATACATTGAACACTTTCTGGAGCTAAGTTTACTACATTTTAAATTGTGTAACCTAAAACTATGTCTTTCTTAAAGACAATTTCTCACTTAAATAAACAAAATAAATCAATGAAAAATACAATTGGTACTTAAAAATTTTTACTATGTTTTGATTATTGGATACATTAGTTAAAAGTAAAATGAGTTTATCTATAATGTATTGTCATAGCCTAAGACTTCAGATCATAGTTTAGAATTGTTGATTTTTGTCTGGTTTTATTTTTCTTTAGTTTTATGATCTGCTATGTCTGCAAAGCTAAGTAAGAATAAGCAACAGCAACAAGCAATAATAGAACTAGAATAATTATGCATTAAGAATTCTTCATCCTAAGCCAAAAGGAGTATTGTCTTAGACTAGGATATGAGAGGGAATTTGTTAAATAGAGCTGAATATTATTCATGTTCCTCAGATGGCACAAAGCTTTATCCATTTTCCTCTATGCTACCCTGAAAGCCCTTTCTATTCAACTCATACTAAAAACAAAAGCAGAAAGATCTTTACAAAGGAAACTGAAATTAAGGCTTAATTTGTGAATCCTAGCAAAAGAAGAAGAAATCCATCCTCATTAAGTAGACTACGTTGTATATAAGCACAAAGAATAATTTCATATATCATGAAATGAGATGATATTAAAAACTTTGCATAAAGACCTTTATCTGCTTTTAATCTTCTGTAGATGAGTTCTAACACACACTCTGGCAATTACCTATCCTCAAACAGGGCATGCAAGGTAATGAATACCTGAAACACTGTTCAATCTGTCTTTGTATCCTGGAAACCCCTGGATATAGCACTGCACTCTGTAAAGCTTAAAAAGTAACTGAGGTGCAAGTCCACTCAAACTTTTGGAGACATGGATCTAATATTTCTTTATGACCTAGTTGATGATAGTATCTGTAGCAATTCTAGAAAAAGAAGGCTGTCTGTTCAGCACAGGTTGTTTTAAAAATAAATTATGAATCAGTGAGAACCAATATTTAGGTTCATCCTTAGCTTAAATGGTAAAAGATTTATTTTTTATCCTCTATCCTCTTATTGTTTTTTGAATAAAACATATTTAGAAAAATTACATGCATATAGTATGTATTTGGGATGTATTTTAAAAATAATTGCTCTTCCTTCATCTTAGTCATGTGACAAACTAGACATCTCTTACTATCAGGAGATATGCATAATTCAGGTGGGTAATAGGTATAAGAAATAAAGGAGACAGATTTACTCTGAGTTCTAATTTCAAATAATTCTAAGCATACTGTTTGAACATAATGAGAAAATAAAATGGGTTTATATCGAAGACATAAAAATTCTGAATTTAACATTAAATTGTATTTCAGTCAGATTTATCATCATTCCATTAAACATGGAAAATTTGTAGGTAGATTCAACATCAGTGGTGCCATAATTGTATCATCAGGTCTCTCCAGCATATAGGAAAGTAGATTTGGAATCTGACAAATGGAAAACCATTTAATGAAGAGATTGGCCTGATAAATATAGTGGTTGACAAAAGCCATTTCAGTGGTTTCTGATTTGATGCACATGAGTGTCTTCCTTTTCTTTTACCAATGTGTGTTGAAAACCCATATTATTTTCTTTGCTGAGCATGGGCGTGGGGAGCTGGTGCTATGAAATGAAGTCATTTATATAAGCCTGCTCTACATGACTAAAACTTTTGCTTTATTATGGTAAGTGGAAGTTTATTACTATTATCTTTCTCTACATTCACTCAAAAAATACAGAAAATCCACAGCAATGCACCACTGTCCTATGTACTCAGTCATAGAGATATATGCCATTCCATAACTAGGGACAAATATTGACCAGCTAAATTTCTTAAACTTTTGAGAAAGGACTTTCATCATTAACTTATTTGATACCAATCACAATTTCTCAGGGACATGATAGTGGGATTAAGTGCACCCTCAAAAGTTTGTGGACAACATCACATTGAATGGTGTTGTTGATACCCTAGATGAAAGGGATATCATCCAGAGGGACCTTGACAAACTTGAGAAGAGGGCCTGTCAAGCCTCATGAAGTTCTACTATGCAAAATTTAAGGTCCTGCACCTGGGTCAGGGTAATCCCAAACATGAATTCAGGCTAGGCTATGAGTGGATTGACAGCAGGCCTGCAAAAATGGATTTACGAGTATTGGTGGTTTAGAAAACTGAACACAACCAGAAATGTGCAATTGTAGCACAGAAAGCCATCCATGTCCTGAACTGTATCAAAGTCAATGCAATCAGGAGGTCGAAAGAGGTGATTCTCTCCCTCCACTCTGCTCTTATGATAGCCCACCTCCAGTACTCCAGTGCCCCTGGCATACGACAGATTTGGACCTACTCAAATGGGTCCAGAGAAGGGCTACACAAATGATCAGAGGGGTGCAGCTTCTCTCCTGAAAGGACAGGCTGAGCAATTTGGGATTGTTTAACATGGAGAATGGATGACTCTGTGGAGACCATTAGGAAAGATATGGAGGCTTTGTTCATTAGGGAGTGTAGTGATAGGATGAAGCGGAACGGCTTTAAACATAAAAATGTTAGATTCAATCTTAGGAAGAATTTTCTTTGTTGTTAGAGTGGTGAGACACTGGAATAGGTTGCCCAGAGAAGTTGTATATGGTGCATACCTGGAAGCGTTCAAGGCCATACTGGATGGGGTTTTGAACAACCTGGTGTAGTAGAAGGTGGCCATATCTATAACAGATATTGGAAACTGGAGGATCTTTAGGGTCCCTTCCAACCCAGACTGTTCCGTGGTTCATTCTATGATTTTCCAAGACAGATTTTTATATCACCTGAGAATCACAGGAGAAAATCTAAGCTAAATTTTTTATTATGTTACTCTTCCCAAAAACCGTATGACAATGCACATTGAACTGCAAAGTCAGTGAGGGAAGAGAGTGCTTAAGAAATTGTTTTTGTCCTTTAGGGAAAATAACACACAGTATTTTATATATGTATAGTATCTGTCTCGGTAATTGAAATAAATTGACACTATATATTATATATCAGTGTAATTCAACACATCAAATGAAGTAGACTTAGCCTAAAATGTACATCTCCAGAGTGCTTAAAGGGAAGAGTCACAACTTTTTTGCCAAACTGATTTATGCTTTGCTAAAATACTAACAAATTTCAAATGACAGCATACGTTTACAAAATCCAAATTAAAACTCTGTATGTATTACTTCTAAAGAGATTTATCAAGCAAATGGCTGTGACTGACTGCATTTTCTTTTCCTTTTTTTCCCCCTTGATTATCCTCTTATTAAGTTTTCTGCAGATGTGCTTTGCACCAAAAGGGTGAACAGTAATTACAGTAAAGTTTTCTACAAACATAATTTCATAAACTGTCAGAAAAATAATTTTGATGTTATAAACAGAATCATAGCATTTCAAATAGATTTCGACCATATTACTAACATATCTAGGGGAAAAAATAATACTGGGTTTGGAAATCAAATACAAATTTAGGAATTACTGCTCATTAACTACCAGGAACATGTATGAGTAACAGTGTATGCAAACAGTTTAAATGTGTCAATTGACTGTATTTTTATAGACTAATAGGACATAGTTCAATGAAACTATATATTGTGCTTAGTGTTATGAATTAGGGCCTGGAGTAGGTGCAAAGTTCATGTCCACTGTTTTGGGTATTCTAAAAATAGCCATGAATGCCTTCCTTACCCCTATTTTTTTCCATCTATAACTGTATAAATCTAACAACTTCCTATTAGCTTTCTCTCCTACCAATAAGTACTTTGGAGTGAAACTGTACGTATTTTCTCAAACTGCGAGAGAGAAGTGAACAAGGGAACACCATTCCCCTGTTCACTGTCACTATGTATCTTGACAGAGGCTGTACAAGGCATGGCACAAACAAGTCATTGGCTCATAAACCATTGTCTGGCACCGGGAAGGCCAGTTTTTTCCATAAAAATTTAATGTCATATTGCTATAGCAACAGAAGTTCAGGTGATAAACTGTACTGTGTTACTATTTGTGAATATATGTATTATGTGACCATGTAAATTCTGAATAGATATAAGGGCATAGCTCACCATCATCTCAACAGTAGTCTTTGCAACTAAACCCTCAAATAATTATGTGGCACCTTATTGTAATCTTGAACTCCATTTCTTCAACTGGTTTTCTTATTCTCTTATTCTGTCAGTGTCTGGTGTGCTGAGAATTTCCCACCCTCCTAACTGCTTTCCCAGACAAGTCCTGGCTTGCATCACAGTTTACCAATGCCACGTTTTGACCTCTTCACTCTCAGTTACAACCTTCCCTCCAGAGTTTCTCTTTATCAAACTCTTCAAGGCAACTCCAAATAAACCAGATGTAATTGGCCGATGCCTATCCAGACTAAAATTACAGGATTTCTTGAATTACATTATGGGAATATTAGATAGGAAAAATCACTGCCCTGGGCCCATTATAAGGGGACATATGATAGTCTACCTTATTTGGCATTTTTCCTCTTTCCAGCACAGATCCTGAGCCAGAACTTTCCTATCTCTGAGCAGAGAAATCTGGATGTTCCCCAAGGCTGACCTGGTAATTACAGTCATTCAATAAGTATCAAGTGCACTCAAGCATTCAAATTCTGCTTGATGGTCCCTATTAGGCATAGATCCCAGAGATACGTTCAGATAATTTTGTTTCAAAATTGGTACTGTGAAACATATTGCATACAACAAACTGGATCCTCTTAAAAGGTCATCTACTTTGGCAAAACTTAAATTTATTTTCCAAACCATATGTGATTGTTTTCTCTAAAATACCTATTGACTTGAAAAATGCAAATTCCATTACCTTGGGTAATGTCTGTCAACAGTTTGACACTTCCTGTTTATTTCACATCAGAAAAAAATCCACAAGAAAATCTGAAACCAGACAAAAGCAAATAAAAATACCACCTACAAATCCCAGCACTTATAAATATTTCTATCAATACTTTTAAAAATCTATTTGTGAAACACAATGGGTCCTGAACATTGATATTGAAGTTTGCCACATAATGAACACATCCTTTGAAAAATCATGAACTGGAGAAAACTTATGCTGAACATTTTTACTAATATTTACTGAATAACAAGCTAAGGCTGAGATATCTGTGTACCTACTCATGACTGGTTTATAGTACTTACATCCACGAGAAAATTGTAATACACCCTTTTTTTCCCTGGATAGGGAAGATAGATATTTCTCAGATCCAAATTTAATTTTACAGATCCAAAACTAATTTTATCTTCATAGAGAAGTCAAGCTACCTAAGTTTGCATGTTCTGCTAGTAGTGTGGATTCTCATTAACTTCAGTGGAAATATGAACTAGCTCAAAAAAGGCCAAATGTACAGGGTTGATGTTGACAAACTTATTTTGCTTTAGATAACTAAAACCCTTGAACACATTGTATCTTTTAAGTAATAGCACCGTCTTATTTCTAAGACTAGTATTTCATGAAAATATTTTCAGATAGACTCTAGTTCCTTATAATTCTACAACAAACTACACTGTATTTTCTCTTTTTTTTTTCCTGTAACTGGAATGAAAATTAAAAAATGGGGCAGTAGCCAATAAATTGTTTTCTATTGTATTTAATTTTTTCAAATACAGAAATCAATTTAATGATGAATATGATATGGAAGTCAATAGTCTGACATTGAGGCAGAATTAAAAATTACTGAAGATTAATTTAAATTATATTTCCTACCATTCCCTCATGAATATATGAAATAAGACAAAGTAAAACAAAATTATTTAGATTGAGAAGGCAATGAAATACCATAGTCTGATAAAGTCAACATTATCAGAGGGTTGAAAAAATATCCAAAAATGATTGAATAATTAAATTTTTTATCCACTGTATCATTTACATTATCCAGAACAGTCACTTGCAGATCATTAAAATTATTTCAGTAAAATCAACATTTTAGTAGTTTTAATATTCTCTGTGGCATTAAAGACACTTTTGAAAAGCCATATATGACAAAATATGAGAAGCATTATTTTTGATTCAAAAGAAAATAATATGCATATCAAATTATATCTAATGTAAGTGGTATGGCTGGAGTAGTTTTCACCAAAAAGGTTAAATAAGAGAATGTTTAGAAACCAAATATTCCTATCATAATAGTTATAATAAAATAAAAGGGTAGGTAAACAGTTACACATGACCTGAATGCTTACTGTGTTTTGAGTTACTACAGACAATAAAAGGTAATGTAAAAGATAAAAGCCCCACTAGTTGTCAAAGCTGTAGCCCTAATTGTCAAAAATTATAACTTTTTGAGTTCAGAAACCTCGAAACCACTGATAGAAATATATATATCACCTTTATTTGTAATTCTACAATTAAATTTAAACTGCACTTGATAATTCTGGGATCCCAAAAACAATATTAATCAGTCTAGTTAACACCAGTCATTCCACATCTCTTTTTTAATATTCTAATTACCTGACTAAAATAGGAAGATATTTTTCCTGCTTGAGAATCAGGTATGGCTGCCTCATTTTTACATTTCTTGACAAATATTTTAGTTAACACTGTGTACTAAGTTATGGTAGACTTGAAATCAGACAAAACAAAATTCATTTACACCAGAAACTCTAGCTGATATTCTGTGAGGGTGCTGGTATAATCAAAATCTCATTTTTAATATGCAACTTGAGGAAAATCATAGCTTTCTAAAACTTACAGATCTGTACTAGGAAATAAATCCTGGTCAGCGATACACAATTAATTTTCTTTTAGTCCTAAAATGTTGAACAGATAGAATCATAGTGTAGCTCAGGATAGAAGATAGACATCTGTTGTTCATCTAGTCAGATTTCTTCCATGCAGCAGGGTAAGCCTGACCAGGTGGCTCAGACTCTCTCTAGTCAAACAGTGAGTAGATATTCTTACACCTCCAGATAGAGATATTCTTACTCTGGCAATGATGCAGATTCCACATCTTCTCTAAGTACCCATCCCTGGATTTGTCCACCACACACCTGTTGTGGTTTAGCTCAGTGCACCCACCAAGACTCTCCCAGTCAAACCAGGCTGCTAGACTCTTGTTCTCCTCCTCCCTCCCCTTTCCCACTGCAGTGGGATGAAGTTAAGAATTTGAGCCACATAAGGTAAAGGTTATGGGCTGAGATAAGAACTATTTACAGGAAAAACCACCAATGAGATAACAAAAGAAAAGAAACAATACAAGTAACCATACTAATAACAAAAGTATACAAAAGGGAGAGCGATTCACGTGCACAAAAGCTCACTGCAGACCCGGGTGACAATGCACAATGGCTTCCCCCATCCTGCCATTTTCTTCTCAACCAGAAGCCCTGACCTTTTTCTTGGAAGCCAGAGCTCCTTATGCCTGCTCAAAGAAATGAGGTAAATTGATGTAGAGTATACTCCTGGCCATGCCCGCAAGACCCATGGCTCTACCCTCCATCGTGGCTACTGCAAATAATTAGCTTTGTTATGAGCAGAACTAGGACATTATCCACCCCTTATGCTAACCCTATTTATGTCATGCCCAGATCCTACACCTTCCTACTATATACATACATAGAAATGTATACAAATATAAATACACTAATATATACATATATACACAAAAAATCTATCTATCTATCTATCTATCTATCTATCTATCTATCTATCTATCTATCTATCATCTATCTATCTATCTATCTATCTATCTATCTATCTATCTACCTACCTACCTACCTACCTACCTACCTACCTACATACATACCAGCACACATATAATTTCCAGAGTCAATAGTGATCCCTCCAAGGTATCCATTGAAATCACTTAGTCCATGACTGTGGGTTCTATCCATCCTAGATATCTTCCAGGGTAGGAGGGCTGATTTGAGAGCTTCATCAGGCACTCACAACTGGTATACCTGGAGAAGTGCCTCCTCATTGTCCATAGAAGTTATGGCATGCAGCGGCAGTGTCATTTAGTAGCAACATACAATTCAACATTGCAGACTGCTCTCACACAAATCAAATCTTTTTGAGGTACATATTGTGTTTCCTCATCCCTCTGCCTTACCCACTAAGTGCACCCAGATCCTTGAGCTAAGAGGATCCCACAGATTAATTTGCCTTTGCTTGAAGCAGGACTAATCCAAACTGACTTGCCTAACACATTTCCCATATGCATCACAGGGACAGTATCCTCTTCTGTGGTAGTCAGGGTAAGCTTGATTAGTAGAGCCCCTAGTATTAACTAACCAGGGGCCTTTTTAAAGCGTAGATCCCAATGTTTGAAGGCCCTACTACCTATTGCTTTCAAGGTGATTTTTGGCATTTGACTATTCAATTTTCCCTGAGCCTCATGCATGACAGGGAATATGACACACCCACTCAATACAGTGCTCCCTGGCCCAGGCGTCCCTCAGGTTAGTTTTGAAATGAGTCCCGTTGTCCAACTGAGTTCCTTCTGGGCTGCCATGTCCCAACAGGACCTGCTTTTCAAGGCCCAAGATGGAGTTCCAGGTGGTGGTAGGAGGCACAGATACATCTCCTGTGATTCAGTGGCTGTCTCCACCATTGTAAGCATGCAGTGCTTGCCTTGGCAGGGTTTTGTTAGTGTGATGTAACCATCCTGTCAGGTCTCCTCATATCTATATTTTGAGCATTGTTACCCATACACAGGGGTTTTACCCTCTTGGCCTAATTGTAGTGCATGTTTCACAGGTATGGATAACCTGGCAGGTAGTGGCCGTGATTAAGTCCACCTCTCAGTCACAAGCCTGTCTGTGTGCTGAATCTCTTCCCTGATGACCTGAGGCATCATGAGCCCACCAAGGCAGAAATAATTCACCTTAGTGTTGCCAACCCAGATCTAACTTAGGTTGATCTTGGCAGCTTGGTACATCCACATCCCCGTGGTTGCAGTGCTCTTCAGCAGCCTGACTTTGGTATGTGTGAGCCTACCTGACATCCTTTTGAAGCTTACTTCTCCACCAGGACAGCGACATCTTTTCACAATTCAGCAGCCCAGATGGGTTTACCTGTGCTGACAATTGCTCCTTTTCCATTGTTTTAGCCAGCCCCACAGAGTATATTCTACCATCCCTAAGTTGGTGCGGAGGTAGAACACTGACCTTTTCTCTTGTTCCGTAATAGCTAAATTCAGCTGGACAGATTTGAGCTCTGCAATGTGACTTGATCCACCTTGTCCCTCAATAACTTCTGCAACTTGTTACATAGAATTCCATACACTAGTTTTCCATTTTCAATGTATCCCTACAATACCGAAGGAACTACCATAAAGATAACATATTGCTTTTCATTTTCTGATAAATGATTATATGGTGGGCCCTTCTCAGCATATGTCCCCTTCTCCTTCTTCTCCAGTGATGATGATAATGCAACATGCCCACCTTCGAGCCAGTCCGTGATGACTTACAAAATCCCTGGCTGATTCGGAGATTCCCATTCAAGCTGTGTAGTCATCATGATCTACTTACTACAAGGAGCAATAATGGACTTTCCCTTTGAACATCCAGCCTAGCACTGGCAGTTGTGGCACCAGAAGCTGTGCTTCAGTGTAAAACACTTCTAAGGCAGCTCCAACCTCCACAGCTCCCAGTCTCTCTTTTTCAGTTGGGGTGCAGTAGGTGAGTAGGCCTTCCAGTTGGGGTGTAACAGCCCTTGGATCCTTTATACCCTCCCCTCCAGAAGCCGCCAGGTCATCCTTGAGTCTTGAGGTACTTTTTGGCACAGACTCCAGGAAGGACTATTCTGCCCGGTTTTTCAGATCATGTCCTGTCCTGAGTGGCTCAAGAGCTACAGCATGAACAATCCCCTGTTTAATTTGTTCAAAAGCTTGCTGTTATTCAGGACTCCACATGACACTGCTCTTCTTCTGTGTCACATGACAGAGAAGGCTCCCAGTCTGACTGTAATCTGGAACATGTATCCTCCAAAATCCCACAGCGCCTAGAAAAACCTAAGTTTCCTTCTTGATGGTTGATGATATAGCTGCTGTTTTGTGGACCACATCCATTGGAGTCTGACAATGTCCATCTTGCTATTCTACTCCCAAACTCTGAATTTCTCGGGCAGGAAACCAGCCTTCAAAAGGATTTGGATCATCTTCTCCCTTTTCTCAAAAACTTTCCCTGCTATGTTGCCTCAGTGATATGACATGATGAGGTCATCAATGTACTCCAAAAGCTCTAGAGCCTCACATTTTTCCAGTGCAGTCTGGATCACTCAGCCAATAGGCTATGTTTCCACCCCTGGGGCAGTCAGTTCCAGGTGTGCTGGACACCACTCCAGGTGAAAGCAAACTGTGGCCCACACTCTGCTGCCAGAGGAATGGAGAAAAATGCATTATCAGTGTCAATGATGGCACTACATTTCTTCCCTGGATTCCAGTGTGTACTGAAGTTCCAGCATGTCCAGCACAGTGGCGTTTTGTGTTGATACAGCTTCATTCAGGCTGCAATATTTTCCTGTCAGTCTTCATCTTCACTGTACTTAAGTACTGGTCTTATAGAACTATTACACTATGAATGAGACTTGCTTACCAGACCCTGACTCTCCATTTCAAGAATCATCTCATGGATGGTGATCACAGAGTCCTGGTTGGTGTGGTATTGTTGGTGGTACACTGTACTGGTAATGATAAGTACCTGTTCTTTGACCACAGCAGGAGAGTCCTCTGAGAAAACAGGCAAGGTGTTCAGCTGTCTAATTTCCTCTGTCTGTAGAGCAGCTATCCCAAAAGCCCAATAATGAACTTTTAGGGTCTGTGAAATACCCTGCCCTGAGGTACCTATGCCAAGGATATCTGAGACCTCTGGACCAGTCACAATGAGGTGTTTTTCTTCTCATTCCCAGTCAAGTTCACTTCAGATTCCAGTACAGTCAACTGTTGGGATCCCCTGTCACTCAAAAATACACGTGAATTCTGCCCCTACATATCCTGATGGCTTCAGGGTACACTGTGTGCTGGTATCAGTCAAAGCCTTGTTACTCTTGTGGGTCTGACATGCCAGGCCATCAGATCAATTGGATTCACACTGTCAAATAGATTTGATTGTCTTTTTCCTTCACCTGGCTGAAGGCAGGGGCCTTCTCTTTCTGGTCATAGTACTCATTCCTCACTTCTTGTAAGTATGAACTGGAGATCCCTTCAAGAGAATTAGAAGTAATATTAGCCCTCCTATTCTGTCTGAGGATGTCCACTGGAAACTGGAGTGGTACTTGTCCTTGAAGAATTTCCTGTGGTCCTCTCAAGTCGCAACTCAGGCTGCAATGGCAGAGGTGGGTTTTCCACCCCACTTTCTTACGTCCCCTGTATCATCATCAATCATGCATGTAAAAACACAGGTTATGTTGTGATATGTACCCTCTCTCTCAAGCACTTGCTCCTAAAAAAGAGGCTCTGGTCCATACCAACAGGTCCATACTAAGCTTTCATCTCTTACTTGCTCGTCTTTCAAATACATTCACAGTTTAGGATCATCTTTCCACAGCCAAAGTTTCTTGCACTGGGGAGGCCAGAACTGAATGCAGAACAACAGGTAGTCTCAAACATTCTCAATAGAAGACAGGATACATTCCCTGATTATTTCTGGCTGCTCCCTAGCTAAAGTAGCCCAGGAGGTTGTGGGCTAATTTGCCACAAGGGGTGCAGTGCTGGCTCCCGTTTAGTAGTTGTTAACCATTGCACCCAGAATTTTCTCTGTCAATCTGCTTTCTAGCTGATGAGCTCCAAATCTGTACTTGTGAAGGGCATATACAATCTACAGGCACATGGCTTGGCATTTGCCTTTGTTGAATTTCATGAGGAACCTGTTTGCTTATTTCTTGAGCTTTTCCACATTCCTTAAAATGGTTATTCAGTCCTGCCTTCCAGCAACTTAATCACATTCTCCAAATTAGTTTTTACATCATAACTCATATGGACCACACACTTAGACTGTACTGTTTGTTATAATTTCAAGTGTTAACAAAAACATTGAACAATACTTATGGTACTCTATCCACACTACATCACAACAAATTGACCATAAGAGATTATGCCAAAAGTTTTGCATGTAAATGATATCCAGTTCTCACACTTTTAACAACCAAACTAGTGATCTCATCCCAGAAGACAATGGGTTCAGATAGCTGTAATTTGCCCTTGGCTAGCTTCCTACGAGCTTCTTTCACCTGTTCTTGATGTCTTTGAAATGTTTTCCTCATAGTTTTCTAGAGGACTCATATGAGGCTGAATGACCTAAGTTCCATGGATTTCCTTCTTATTTCTAAATACTGCTATTCCATTAACCTTCTTCCAATTATTAAGAATGACCACCAACCAGGTTATACAACAAAACAGCTGAGTATTCAAACTTCTGTGTAATTAGAAAATCTATGCTCCTGGCATTCTAATCTATATAAACATTTGGTCATAATTGTACTCAGAACAAGTTTTAACACCTTATTCTAACTAGGAAAACATTTCTGAAAAGTTATGTTCAAATTTTCCTCTGCTTCAGATAGCTCTTTTCTCACTCTAAAGCAAAATGAAGGGGTAAATATTGAGTCAAACCACACTGTTACATAGTGGTTTAATGAATTATATGATCTCATTGGATGAATACTTCAAATTTGCATATTATACTTCAGCAGCTCTAAAAATGGCAATAGTATCGAGCAACTCAGAACCAGATTCTTGAAAGAAGGGTAATTTTATTTAAAAAAATCTTAAAAATGCCAATGTCCAAATATTCATCTATGAATATCTATTCATCCATCTAATGAATATCTATTCATCTATCAATTACTCATCTATGCCTTACTTTATTTGTATGTCAATTAACCAGTTCAGAAACTTGCTCTTCTCAGCTGTTTATATTTCCCCGATAAAAACAATCTAAAGGAAAAAAATAAAATGTGTATTTGACTTAGATCTTTCACTGAGTAAACAGAAAGTACCCTAATTCTAGCAGAAAGGAAGTAACAGACTGAAATGTTGTTTCTCAAAAACTATGCCTTCTTGTCATTAGTTTTTCTCCCACCTGGACTTGAAACTATGGCTGATTTTCATTGTTGGATTTGAGATCTGTTACGCAGTAACTGAAAAGATCTTTATTTTTTTGTTCAGTTCTTGTGTTTAGCAACTACCCATGTCTTTGAAGATCTTTAGTGAGTGAATGCACTATACTATCCCTAATGGAGTTTCCCATATAGTGCTTTTTTATGTTTTGACCAGATGAATGATTATTTGTCTCTCTTTGTGGTCTATTTTGTGCTCAGTCTTGACTCTTCAATTTACTTTCTTCTTTTCCTCTTGCTGAAAATGTTGAACAGATGCCAGTTTTCTTAGAAGTATCAGTCAGACCTTTCCAAAGGGCTTCAGTATCACATTATAATACTTTCACACTACAATATAGCACACTATGCCCAAGTAGTATTATTTTTTTTATAGTTTCAAATACACCAGAAAACTGTAAATAGAAATTCCTGTGGAATAGAAAATTGTCTGAAGAAGTTCCTCAGTGAGTCAAGAATGTTTTTTTTTTTCATTTTCAGCGCTCTCATTTAATGAAGAATAGATATTGCTGAAATTAAACTCATAGAACAGTGAATTAAACAACAATAAAAGTTTAATAAAAAGTTTTAACAACTGTTAGCAGGTTAAGTTTAGCTAACATACTACTTTAAGAGGAAATTCATTTCCCATCTCATCCATGGGCTTTCATTCCAACTGGAGTTTGTTTTGTTTAAAATGGAAGATAGAGATCAAATTAATACATTGCTGAAGGAACTGAAAATCTTCTTGTTAGTGCTAAAAATTAGTATTCATTAAAGAACAGGTTTAATTGAAAACAGTCTTGAAAAGATCTATAAAATATATAAAACAGGGAAAAATTAAAGTATGTCTTCTTGTTTTCTTTCTGGCTAATAAAGTTTCTCTCTATATTGTGCCTAATTTATACTGTTTAGAGAATAAATACTAGAAAATCTTAAACTAAAATTTAACCTCATTTATGCTCATTTTTTGGCCTCATTTCTTTAAATAGTCAAATGCTTCCATCTTCCTGTCTCACACAATATCATGATCCTAAACAGACTTCCCCAGTTAGAAGTGACATTTTACAACTGGATACATTTTTTCCTTCAAAACTTTTTGTGACCCTTATTTTGTAATTATGCAGATCTGTTGACTTTCTGCATACGATGCAAAATTTTCAGTTTAAAAACTAAGCTGAGGGAAAATGAAATGCCTAGAGGGTGGTCAGAAATTGGAATTTTCTTTTTGCTGCAATTGCGCTTGACTTACACTGGTTATTTTTAATAGTCTATTATTAAATTCTTATTAAAACAGGTGTTTAAGCATATGAAAATAAATTCTCAAAATAATAATGCAGCTATCACATTTGCTTATAAGCTTAACATATGTTCAATGAACACAATGAAGTCACTGGAAAATTTGCAATGAATATATGGAGAGAATTTCAGGAATGATGATGATGTGTAAAATTAAAGTGAAAAATGTAATTCAAACTCTTTTTCAGAGAAGAGTCAATAACAACATAAACAAGGTTTCATTGAAATACTCCACATATGGATATAAATTTATTACCATTGTTTTCGGTAAATGAAAGAATAAACAAACATCATGATGCTCAACAAAGAGACACACAGTCTTTAATCTGGGTAGGAGCAGCCCTAAGAATCAATATATTCTCAGGCTCATGCAGCTGGAAAGTAAATTTACAGAAAAGGGCCCCGTGCACCAAGTTAAACACAAACTGACAACAGGTTTTCTTGCCACAAAGAAGGCAAATGGGATCTTGTGTTGCGTTGGGGAGCAGCAGATTAGGAGAGCTGATCCCCCTGATTAGCCAGCAGGTTGGGGAGGTGATCCTTCCTCACTAGCCAGCACTTGGTGAAGCCACACCTGAAGTACTGTGTCCAGTTCTGAGCCTCTCAGCGCAAGAGAAACAAAAAGCTACTGGAGCAAGTCCAGCAATGGGTCACTAAAACGATGCAGAGACTGGAACATCTCTGAGGAGGGGCTGAGAAAGCTAGGACCCTTCAGCCTGGAGAAGATAAAGTTCAGACAGTGATCTTGTGAGTGTATAAAAATACCTGAAGGGAAGGTGTAAAGAAAATGGAACCAGGTTGTTTTCAGTGTTGCACAGTGACCTGACAAGTGGGAATGGGCACAGTCTGAAACACAGGAAGGTCCATCTGAACACCAGAAAATACTTTGTAAATGGTGAGGGTGACACAACACCAGCACAGGCTTCCCAGAGGTCTTGTGCAGTCTCCATTCTTTGAGATATTCAAAACTCACATGGAGGCTGGATCCTGGGTAATAGGCTATAGGTGCCTACTTGAGCAGGGAGATTGGACCCGAAGATCTCAGAGGTTCCTTTCAGCCTCAGCTGTTCTGAGATTGTGTGATTCTACAAAACAGACAAAAGTCTCTTCTGCTTTTTCTGATTAGAATCATTGTCACATGGTTTTCATATTCTTTGGAGAGAGATTTAAGATTACTTCAGTAAAGACTGCAATACATATTTGGAAATTCTATTCCTGTTTTATGGTGAAAAAGTGTTGCTAGGGGTGAAGGCAAATGTATTTTCCCAATAATGAAAAAGCTCCCAGAGCCCTATGCTAACAGTATAAGGACAAACCCTCAGTTTCTGAATCGCATTCAGACTTCTTGTCAATTGAAATTCTCAAATCAATAGATGTTTATATATGAGAGAAGGGGCAGGAGGAGGGACAGACAGAGACACAGAGAGAAGCAAAGCATGAGACAGAGAAACACATGAAGAGAGACATGGAGACAGACACACACAGAGACAGAGAGAAAAGGATTAGATGTTATTACTAACATATGACAGTAAATAGAGTATATTAGTCAATAAAGAATTAAATTTGGTCTATTTCTTGAAAGTGGATATGGTGTTATGAATTATGATCAAGGTTTTTCAAAGAATAATGTATTTGGTAGGAATATTTTTAATTTATTTACATCTACATCAATAAATAAGTTTTTATTCAACACTCATTATTATTTTCAACATTTTTCCTTAGAATTTAAAATAAGTTTCTATTAAAAAAATTAGACATCTAAATTCATTCAACACCAAAAAGAAACTAAAACAAATCACTCATCTGTCAATGATGTTTTTTGAAGAAAAAAAAACCAAGAAGAGATGATCTGGTACTGCTTGAAGCGGAGGTCCCCTTTTGTAAATGTGGACAGTTTACTATACCATGAGACGCCTAAGATGATTAACCACATTCAGAAACAAAAAATTAATTAAACAATCAACACTTCAAGTGTATACAATGACAATCAGTTTTACAGAAAGACAAAGATATTTCAACTTGGCCTTCTCTTCAATGTAGAAATGGTATGTTTGACATAACAACTCGATATGAAAACTGTGATTAAGTCTTTCAGGATATTCAGCAGCTAAGTCACTACTGTGTATGAGTATTTTTAGACCTGACAGTCTTATACAAATCTATTAGCAAATGCACCCAAATCCATTACTAAAGTATTAGCAGTACTCAAATCAGTAAGAATAAAATTCTATTTGCATTTTTTTTATAATACTAGTTATGACTACTTTTTTTTCATAACTCTGAAAAGGAATTTACCCCATTCTGCCTCGAATGCTGCTGGGTTTCATTTGATTATTCAAAGCCCTGTGAATTCTATATTGTCCTGGAATAACATAACTTCTATTATTTTAATAACTAATTTTTAAAGTCTTGGCAAAATATAATTTGCTAGTTGGTCCTTTTGTGCAGCCCTGTTAATGTTTCTTGGAAAAAAAAGAATCAAAATGCTTATATCAGTTCATATTATTGCAGCTACATCTATGCTTGGTGTCAAAACATGAATAAAACTCAGTAAGAAAAAATAAAAAGAACAGTGGCTGATAGAATAAAGGATGTGTTTTATAAACTAGATTTTAAAGATATTATTTTTGCATAGTTGCTGTCAATCTTAACATTAAAAGAATGTATCCTTTGAATTAAAAGGCACAGCTGCACTCATTCATTAGGAAAACACAAAATCATGTCCCTAGAAGAAGTATCAAAAAAAGCTGAGAATAACAGCTATAAATGCAACTTACTTTCATTGAATCCTAATTATAAGAGCACTTTTTACTTTGCTACTTGAATATTCGGAGCTACTATTAATTTGCTGGGAGCGGTTTTCATTTTCCACATATCTTCAGGATTCAATTAAACTATTCTAGATACATTTTTAGAGCTTTAAAACATTTACACACTGAATATATAATTTTACTTATTCATGGAGTTGAAAAGATTTGTTAATGACATCTTCTAAAGGAGAAAAGGAGAGATGATTAAGTAATAGGGTTGTTTTTCAGTCAAATTATGAAACAAAGTAGAACACAGCACATTATCTATTTTATACAGCTTTCATGATACAATTTGTGAGAAGTTCATAATAATGGTATGCTTGCCAGCTTGCAAGTCTTTTACCAGCCAAAGCAATAGTAATACAAACTCAGGTTCAGTAAAAGGTAGTATATAATTAATAGTTATATCTTCAGAACTCGGTTTAGTCATTGAATAATTAATACCTACTACACATGTCTGCAAAACTCTGTTCTACTATAGGTCAAATACAAATAGTTATTATAAAAAAACAATCCCAGGTTTAAGAATTTAAAATGAAAGTCTTGTATTTTGCCTTTGAAAGATAAATCACCCAGTTGCAGTGAGCCCACATCTCTGGAGATCATCAACTGCACAGAATGGTCAGATCTTAAAATAAGATTTGTTAACTGAAGTGACAGATACTCCTCAACATTTCTCAGCAAGTTATTTCCTTATTGGTAAAACAAACAAGCAAACAAACAAAAAACAAAACCAAAAACTCAAACCAAACCAGCCAAACAAAAAACCCAAAACCAACAACAAACAAACAAACAAAAAACACAAACAAAAAACCAAAACCCCAAAAAAATAAAAAGCACCACAAAAAAACCCTACCAAAAACCAACCAAACAAACAAAAAAACCCAAACCACAACATATAAAACAAGCCAAAAAAGTTCTAACTTCACATATTTTGTTAGAATTTCCCATGATTCACTTTGTGCCCTCAGCACTCATGGATGAATCCTGTCAGATCTCAGTGATTTGTGTCTATCTCGTTAATATAAACATTCCTAAACCTGATCCTCTTCCACCAAGTCTTTCTTATTTCAGATTTTCCCACCAGAACCTGGGATTTGTGGACACAGGTCTTACCAATGAAGACAGGGATGAAGAAGGGCACGCAGTGACTCAGCCTATTTTTAAGGTCTTTGCAATCAGGTCCTGCTCCTGCTCTTGCTTTTGAGGCTGCTTAACCTGTAGTTATAACT
>NW_005054390.1:2821694-2843790 GCF_000277835.1 Geospiza fortis
TGCTGAACCTGTAGTTATAACTTTATGTTCTTATTGCATCAGCTGGAAAACAGAGACTGACTAGGAGCTATAATCAAGGTTGCAGAGAAAATTAGAACTTGTGAGTCCAAGAGCTGCTCTTGGGGCCCACAGTCTACGCTGCTGTTTCTTTGAATAAAGTCTTACTTTAATGTGCATAATGAATGGGGGGGGGAAAAAGGGCATAAAAAAGTGGGTTTTTACATCCTCAATAAGAGCTGAGCCTGTACAAACGAAATGCCAAATCATCAAAGTGAAAAAAAAATCAATCTGAATGCAATCCTGCAACTCAAAACAAGACTTTTTCCTCATTCTTTTTAACCTCTTAGAACAAATTTAAATGGATTCACAGAATGAAATGAAGCCAGGTACTCTCTTCAAAATATTTTCCTTTCTCCTTTTTTTTTTTTTTTTGGCTTTAACTGGTAATCAAAATGTTGAATGTTGTAAGAAAGGTTTTTACTAAGTACATTTTGAGTGCTGCATCTATTTGCCAAAATAGAAACCAGCCACCGTGGGTGGTGATCTTCTAAAGTAGAAAGGGAAAAGGTCACTTAAGGCTTTATTTCCTAGGGTGTTATGTGGCTAAGCACATGCTTTAAAACTTTGCTGCATAAGTGACACTTTGCTCAGCACCTTGCAGAGCTCATCTTTAGCGAGGCAGTAATGATTTACTGGTGCCATCTTTTTTAAGTATTTAAGCAAATGACTATACTTTTGAGGATTAAAACTTCTTTTAGATGGGATTCACTCAAGTACAGGAATTCATTGCAAAGCCTTTCAAGTGCTTAATTTTCATGTTTGGAATATGCTTGTGAATTTGGCAGCTCACTGAAGAACAGGCTCCAGAAATCCCAGTTACAATTTAAACATCTCCACCCACATAACACTACCTGGCACACTTCTGCCAAAGGGCTGTACTTGCTATAGGTCTGAATTTTGCTTTCCCAAAACCATTGTGTTTTGTAGTTTAAAGTCCTGATAATTGTATTACATTTAAGGAGTTTTGCTGAGCTTTTTTTTTTTTCCTAAAATACAGTTATTTATTCATGTAATTATATATATAGGCTGTTACTACTTTGGCCAAAGGACATCCATATTACAGATTAAAATACAACATTATTAGCAGCATATTCACTGCTGAATAGTTAGATTTAAAACATAATACTTGACAAAATCATAGAATTATTGAATATCATGAGTTGGAAAGAGGTCAACAAGGATTACCAAAGTCCAAATCCTGACTCTGCACAGGACACCCCAAGAGTCACACCATGTGTGTTGTGAATGTTGTCTAAATGCTTCTTGAACTCTATCAGGCTTAGAGCTGTGACCACTTCCCTGGGGTGTCCACTCCAGTCCTCAAACACTGTCTGGGTGAAGAAGATTTTCCTGATATCCAACCTAAACCTCCCCTGACACAACTTCAGGCCATTCCCTCAGATCCTGTCACTGTCACCACAGAGAAGAGATCAGTGCCTGCCCCTCCACTTCCTCTTGTGTGGAAGTTGTAACTACAGTGAGGTCTCCCCTCAGTCTCCTCTTCTCCAGGCTGAATACACCAAGTGACCTCAGCTGCTCCTCATAATGCTTCCCCTCAAGGCCCTTCAGCATCGTTAATGCCCTTATTTGGACATTCTCTGATAACTTGATATGTTTTTTATAATACGCTGCCCAGAACTGCGCAGAGTACCAGAATGATGAGGCTACACTAATGCAGAATCGAGCTAGGTTTCATATAGCATATTTCATATTTCATACTTTCACATAAGTATTTTCTTTATGGATAGAAAATACAAATTGGTTTACAACAAATTATATATCATAGCAGTTGATTATCTCAAATTAATAATTAGGAATGAATGATATCTCTGCAGCCTTGGATGCTTTTCTGTGATTGTTACAATTGATCTTTTATTGTTCCACCTAAAAATCAACTTTCTGTCCTCATTATCAGCTTTTTTGAAATGCTTATGAATAGGATCCAGCTAACAGCTATTTTGACTAATCTCCCTGAAGATGGTCTGAAATTTTTCATAACAATTTCCTCTGAAGAATTTTTAATTATTTTTAATTAAAAAATGTCATTCCTGTATCTTCTTTTTGCATATTTAGTATCTACTTTCCATGTTTTCAAATAATTCAGAAAGTATAAGATAGTTTTCCTAGTCTATATAAATCTACAGAGATTTTTAATGTGCTCTTACAAAATGACTTTTTTGTGACATCCACCTTCTCTTTAAAGGGATGAACAGGATGCAGCCAAGCCAGTTATGATGGGGCTGTCTCAGTCACATTGCAGCAGTTTGAAAGATACTCTAATTTATGTCAAGTGTTGTAGCCTCTGAGCAGTCGTGTCTTCTGCAATAGAAACACTCCGACCACTTTTTATTGCTCTTTGCCTCAGCATCTTGTTTCACTGGACTTCTTAAGAAGGAGGTAAAGGAGACAATTTTTTACACTTTCTGTTGCTGGGTATCTTCTTCCCCTTAACTACCACTCATCCCTAGGTAGGACACCAGAAAAACAGCAGCAAAAAAAATATAGCTGCTATTTGTGTATAGGTCGTACATTGCAGAGGCAGGCTGGAGAGTCAGCAATCTGGCTTTAACTTTCTGTTTAAAAAATGCAACAAACCAAGCCAAACAAAAAGCCACCACCTGAAACCAATCAGATGAGAAAATGAGCAACCAAAACTAGGTTAGAAAGTCTAAAGTAGATTGAACTAGATCATTGACAGCAAAGGAGAGAGAAACTGAAGGAAAACATTTCTAGACACCCTTTTTACCCAAGTGCTACTTGAATTTAGGACACATTTCAGCTTCATCAAGTTTACAGCTCAGTGTGAAATGCTAACAGTTATATTATTTTTATAACATTTGTACCAACAAATCAGCCCATACTTCCTATGTATAACTTGGGTATTTGGGACATATTCTGACCTGATGCATTTCATAGATATAATGAAATACATTTTCTTGGATCTGAAAAACTGATTTTCTTTGTTCCAGCAGTTTCTTTCATTTGCCTTCAAATGAAGCAACTGAAGGAGAGAATTCCTCTAATAACTGACACTGCTGGAATTATGCTTGGTTTACTCACATGCTAGGGAGATAAATGCTGCTTGATAAATGTGTTCTTTGTAATAGCTATGTACTGTGGTGTTGCAGCTGTACTCAAACTCCCTGTGTCCAAGCCCGCTTTTGAAATAGACATCGAGAGTTGCCTCAGTGCAGCTCTAAGCTTGATTGAATTAGTCATGGCTATTACTTCTCAAATGCAGCTATACTGCATCTGGGACCCAGGCGTGTACTGCTATATGGTTTTGTACTGAGTCACATAGACATTAAAACCCTAGCAGACCTTGACAGAACTCCTTTATTTGTGCCCTATTAGCAATATGGAGCTGTCTCAAGACACACATCTAAGAAAGAAAGTCAAGCACAGAAATATTCACTGTTGTCACAACTAATCTCTAGGCACTCTTGAGAGGATAAAAATGAAAAAAAAAATCATATACCATTAAGCTTTTTAAAGTGGCATTGATAGTGGCTCATCTTAGTATCAACCAGAAAAAAAATCAGATTCATAGATAAAATTAGGGGAAAAATATTTAGGTATTTCACTAAAATATCACTTGAGTATATAGGCATTTGGGAGGAGCTAGTTAATGAAGAAAGGAAAAAGTATTGAAAATTGCTGAACTCAGATTTCTTTCTCCAGTGAGTAAATTTTGTAACTGTTTTACTGTTTGTTTTAGACTCTGTCTTCACCGAGTTAGACCAAAAGGTGTCACTGAAGAAATCTGAATGTCAGTACAGTAACCAAATTAATTATCTTTCTTGTTCTCACAGTTTCAGAAGACTGAGTCCAAAACTGAAGCAGAAACTGAGTATTTTACTCTTCATTCTGCTTTCCTATGTATACATGCTGTTTGCATGTTTAGCTCTTCTCTTGTTGAAAAATTCTTACTGTTGCTTTATTGCTTATTAGCCATCTCAATCAGTACCAGTGGCAATATGAGGAAAAAAAAAAAAGAGGATAAAAAAGAGAAACCAGTGCATTGCTTTGATTTTATCCTTTGATAAAGTCCATCTGTCTCACTTTGGAACTCCAAACCTGAAATTTCCTCCATGCTGTATACCGTCCATGGTGATAAGAATTAACTCCTGCTATGCATTAAAGTAGTTATATAAAGATATCAATTAATATATCACTTCACACACTTTTGCATCTGATGGAAAAGAGAGCTCCGGGGCCTAACATTAAGAAATGCTGCACAGATGATAAAGTCTATTTCATTTATTCTTAGGCCGTAAATACTTATGGTGAAATTTTACTGATAGCCCCAAATATTGCTAGTATTATTCAATACAGACATTGCTATATGATTCCAGCTTCCAAATATGTAGAAATCCAGAAGAATTTTAAAGGTAAAAAATTCAAATAAGACTTCCCTAATTTTGCTAAATGCATGCTGCTAATATAAGGCAGTTAAATAATATTATTTCCTTTACATATTCACCATGAAAGCAGTGAGTTCTTCTTGTTAAATAGAAAGAGAAAAATATGTATGAATACACCACCTGCCCCATGGAAGTGGAGTCCATGAAAGCCCTCCCAAAATTCATGACATACACCTGAAAAATTAGGCAACTTGAGGAAATACAACTCAGTGTTTATTAAGTGCAAAATAATTTGAAGCTATGGATGAGGAGAATAAATTCTATGCTATATCTTCCATTTTTACTGTTGTCTCAGCTGTTTTATAAAGCATCCTAAGCAAATATAAATATTCTGTCTTAAACTGAAATGCTAAGTTTCACTCAATTGAAATTAACTGTAAGAAAACTGTAACATTCTAAGTCTGCCAGAAGTGCATCAGAATAAATCCAACTATATCCATCACATTTACAATGGTGTACCATTTTTCTAACCTTCACATTTAGGTTGTTTTTTTTTTTAATAAGAGAGATGAAGAATCCAAACTCTCTTAATTTTCTACTTATATCTTTTTAATAAACAGTTGTATTGGCAATTATTTAAATTTTCATTTTTTAAAGGAGAGAGTAGCATATTTATATTCAGTTCACACTACTTAAAATTCTTTTTAAAGGAAAAAAACTCATGTAGCTACCTTAATAAATTTTTTTTGAGACTGACATTTGTGTTTTTAAAGAAAATAGTGAACTGAAATTGAATAATGTTTCAGGAAAAGGCAATCTAAATCCATATACAGTGTTATGATATTTGGGCCTTTTAACTATTAGCAATATAAATAATTAAATTGATTCTAGAATCATATCAAGTACTTTGACAAAAATCAAAAAAGCCTACTTCAGCAGCAATATCATGTGGACCAGATAATTTTTCATCATCAGATTTATTTAATTCTAGCAAATTTACAGATCAGTAACTGTTTCATCATGCAGAGAAAGTGCCAAAAGAAAAACAGATATGTGCACAGCTATTAAAGTGTATTTAAAACAAAGATTAAAATTAGTTTTCAGAAATTACTCACAACAGGCTAACCCAGTAAAACTTCAAGTGTTTTAACATACGCATTATCATAACTAATAATAAAATGGGGTCATGTCTGGATGACAGATTTGCCATTTGTCTTTTAAGTGACTTTTTTATGCTACAGCAAAACAGTTTTTAAAGCTTCATGATATTTCAAAATACCTAAAATAGATGCAACAGCTAAACTGTGAGCATTAATGTATTTTATGCAAGATTACTATTCATGTGTGAATATGCTACATAAAAAACCCCCTTAGTGTCAGAGTTTGAACCTGGCATGAATTTTTTCATGTATCATACAAAAATAACTTTTTAATGTAATTGAATGCCATCATTAGAAGGAGATGGCTTAATTTAAACCATTTTATAACTGGAATATTCTGCTTGCATATTTTTTCTCTTACTCAGGATGTACCAAAAAAGAGATGCCATCTGAATATATAAATACCATATTGATTAGGAGGTATTTTTCTTTAACATAATAGGATGAAATTAAGCCATTTCTACATCTACAAGACTGTATAGCTAATAACTTAATGTGGTTTAGTATCTCTAAAGATTCTGCATTCCCAAAGTAAAAGTTTCCTATTTTCACTAGTTTGTTGTGTTTTTTTTTTTTTTTTGAATGTGGCAGAAACCAACAGACTTACTAAAGAACTTTCAAGAAAGTAAGTTCAAGAATGTCAGTGGAGTTCAGTTTCATACATCTCCTCAAAACTGAATTTAGATCAATATTGGATCATTACTTGCCACTGAAATGGAATTCAAAATCAATTTATAGCTTTTACGTTCTGTTGGTATAGGTGGAGATGCATTTTCCTCCTTTTAACAATTATGCTGTATGGTTTTCTACATGTCTTAAGTGTATCCCTAGAGTATTTCACATCAAGTTCTGCATCGCTCTCTTAAAAAAACAATTAGCACCTAAACATGTATCCTCATCCAATTACACGTATTAAATATTAACAGAGTATAGATAATGGCTTATTAACCTTTTTCTGATAATTTTGGTTAAATACTTTGCCTATTGCAGATGCATACTTCCCATGTTCTCCTATATAATTACTGTTGGCAGAAATATATAGCTCTCCTTAGGTGAGAGTTTACTGTTCATATATTTCTTTGTTAGACAGGTGGAACCACAAGGCTCAAAGACATGTTATTTGCAACAGACTTGAAAGACTAACAAGTTATTCTTCCATTTGGCCAGCCTCAATAAAAGTAGAAAGTGTCACAAGCTAACTCACGAGAGAAAGTTCTTTGTTTCTATAGCTGCTTTATTGTTCATTTTCTGTACATTTTTTCTTCAGACTTCTCTGTTCTTACATATAAAATAGGACAAAGCACAATAAATACAATCCAGTAAAGAGTCCACATATATTTAATAAGGTCTGTAGTTTGTGGATGTTTCATTTGTGTTCTTCAAAATTTTAAATATGTCTTACTTGTGTATGAATATAATTTCAAAACTGAAAGGTGCAGAAGACACAACAGGAGTGAGAGGTACTCGGCACCTTCCAGGCTTACACTTCAAACACAACTTCTGTAGATTACAGCACATACAAACAAATCTTTTGTTTGCTTTCACAAAGTAACTTATTATCAGCATTCTCAATAAATCATTTACGGCAACAGTAGCAAGACAATACTAGCAAGATGTGGGGATCCAGAGGGAAAAATCAATTCACAAAATTCCTTTCCATTTGTAAATGTCGTTAATTGATAGGAAATTACAGGTTTAACTTCTTGTCTGAATCAAAGTTCTCTTAGTGTAACTGTGTGGGGAGAGTCCTATGACCTCCTGCAGGTCTCTGCCCTCCCTTCATAGACAGGTAACTCCTCCCATTTGCCTGTTTTTTCGCCTCCTTGCACCTTCCCTGAATCAGTACATACAGATGAAGGCCTACACTGAGGCTGTCAAAACTAACCCTTCTCATTTTTTATTAAGGTGGATCACCAGATTTTCTGCACTATTGGACATTAATAATTCATTTATTTCACCACTATGTTTCTGACACTGCCCAGGAAGAAACACTTTGAGAGAAGATGAATATAGTAGCTGACAACGAAAGCTCTTAGTTGTTAGCTCTGTCTTAAGGCCTCAGATTGCTTTTTGCTTAACTCCTTCCTCTCCTCCAAAAAACCAGCAGTCTACAGAAATTTTAGATTTTTTCTGAATCCACAAAAATACCTAATCAGTGCCAAGTCTGTGCTAGCTTGCCAGCCTTCCAGCACTAAATCCCATGTTTCAATTACATCGTCTTTTAAAAACAGTACTGTACTTGACCATTTTGCACATCCTCTCTCAAGTTTGCTAGCATGAAAAAGCCTGGACATTAAATTCCCCTCTAACTTCTTTTAATTGTTCATTGGTCTCTAAACTTACACCTCTTACTTCTCTCTGAGACAGCTCAGTATTTTAAATCTTTCTATACTTCTTTTAATTTCTTTTCACCTTGAACATTTAATTATTGCTATTTTTGATCTCTGATTGCCAGAAAATAACACAACTATTTTAGCCCATTCACCCATGGATATCTCAACAGGATAAGTAATCCTGATCTTTGACATTTTCTCAGTAGCAAAATTATTCACTGAAACACTCAAAATTCTATTTTAATTTAGAGCTCATGGTTATAAAATTCAAAACTAAGCTTATCTTTTTAATTACGCTTCCTTATTCTGTTGCTTTAATCCAAACTCATGAGGAATATACAACAGCAAAATAAGTTATGTGGGTTTTCTTCCCAAAATATGCCAGTGTGTGCTTTGTTCACACTTTACAAAACATGTTTTGAATGACCCTTCTCTTCCTATAGGCTTTGCTCTATGATTAATGGTGCCATCACTAAGGCAAATCTAAAATAACACTTCTATGTTTGCTTCAGCTGTCATATCAGCTCAATTATTGCAGTAGCTTTACCTATTAACAGCCAAAATCTGTAGCAAGGAATCCTATTGATTCAGCAATAGATTTTGGTGAGGAAAAATTGACATGATTCAAACCCTAAATCAGAACTTGTATGTGAAAGGGAAATGAGAAGTGTACTTAACAGATGTCTGCTTTATAAATCCTGCATTAAAATATACAGGAATCTTCTTAGTAGGCACTTAAGGCCATAATGAATCAATCATGATGGTTTTAATTTTCATTTATATCATTATCAAACAAATATTCATGAAAGAAAAAACAGGGTTAAGCGCTCAAGGGGGCTGAGAATGAAAAGAATTCTCAAAGGAGATCACAACATTTCTTCAGAAATTATATTATAAGAAAATTATTTTGGTGATATTAAACTATATATAAAATCACAATTTTCTGATGTAAAAAGTATTTACAACATTTATTTGAAGAAAAAATTTCTACCACTGTAGAAGAAATTCTTCCATTCAGCTTTTTCATCATGAACTTTTTGTGACCCCATTTAAGGAAGATTTTGCAAGGGATACTATCCTTGTCAGGATGAATTTGATTCAAGCAACAGTTGGCATACTCTGCAGTGATTTTAGCTTCTTTGTTGAAAGAAGCTAGCTTTGAAGATTTACAGTCAAAGATTGAATCTAGCAGTTCACCGTAAACTCCATTTATCATCGGACATTACCTTATCAGATAGTTGCACACGGTAGAGAAAAATACAGAGAAGGTTTCATTAATTCTTTGGTGAATGTGGCTCTATTCTAATGATATATAGCTTCAACATGAACATTACACTGTGGACTGACTTTATTACCAACAGTTCACATGAACATGTGCCTATAACTCTTAAAAATGGCAGAAGCGTCATCCTAAAGCAGTTTTACCTGTGAAGTTTCTTGCCTAATACAGCAACTTTATCTCCCTATCTCATTAATTCAAGGGCAAATTTCTGTTATAAGAAAAAAAACAACAAAGTATTACATACGCTTCAAAGATTTTCAGAGAGGTGTATTGAATTACTTAGACTACTAATCAAACAAAGTATCAGAAATATTTGCATATTAAATAGATCTATGATATCTGCAGCCCTAGGATGCCTTGTCTCATTAATAGACCCCTTGTGTTTGGGTAAACCCTTTTTCAGCAAAACTCCTGACCAGACTTTGAAGCTCCCCCAGTATTCTAATTCTCTGTTATTTCCTTCAATTTCACACTCTGCCTCTAACAAATCAACCAAGCTGTTTCCATTGTACACGGAATATAAAGAACTTAAAGAAACCAAATACCTGTGACTCTGGGATGGGAATCTGATAGTACTGTAAGGTAGTTTAACCTGTTAAGTTCCAAAATGTTCATAGTTACATTTCAAAACACTGAACAGGTGTTGAAAATGAGCATGTTATTTATTTATTTATTTGTTTGTTTGTTCTATTTAAAAATGTTGTGTTTTTTAAGAATATTTACATACCGATTTGTTAAAATACATATGAAATTGGGGGGTATGGGGGGTAGTGCTATAAATTTACTTGTTAATTTCATAATGGGTTTTTATTTTACCTGTCTATAGCTAGTAGATGGTGGAGATTCTTGAAAATCTATTGTGCTACCAAATAATAAATTTAGGTTTTTACTGTCTCTAATTCCAAGTGAAAACTTGATGGCAGAAATTAGGTATTCAGGAATAACTCACAACCACCAGTAATGGCCTCCTGAGTGTTCTGAAGCAAGAATACATGCTAAATATTTTTTGCATTCAACACAATGGAATTTGGGGGCATCTATAAAAATCTCGCTATAAACTCTCTTATCATTAATCATCTATTTCAAACTATCTTCTTCAATATAAAATATGTTTGATTGGTCTCAAATAATCAATAAAATTCTTCTGCGTCAGTGCTCAAAACCTTCTCATCTCAATCTCTGCTAGCAAATAGTAAGACTGAGGACAGTTTCTTCAGTTATGAACTTTTACCCAATAGGTGATAACATTATTTTTCCAAATTTTAAATGGATGTCAACAGCAGAGATAACCATGCAAGTCTATTCACCATCAATTCAAAACACTAATGTGTTGGCATTTTTTTCTCTAGCTGCCATATAAAATTTTTGCTAATGACCAAGAAGACAATATGCACTCAGTTTCTAAAATACATACATTGCCTTCTAAACTGAGACCATCTGGCTTTTCATAGGTCATAATTATCATGAGCATCTCAAATCAAGGATACTAAGACTCTACAGAAACTATTATGTGAACTCATCACTTTCTTCAGTAGTAAAAATACATTTGACATATACTTTTCACATCAAGTGCATCTATTATGTCTTGTTAGAGCACTCAGAATTAGGGCCCTGTAACCATATAGTTTTTCATAAAATAGATGGAAATAAGGTGAAGAGTTTTTAAAAGAAAGTATAGTGAAATAAATTTGGTGAAAAATTAAAATTATTTGGCAATTTTCTCTCTCCTGAACAAAAACGTGAAAATTAAAGGGCTTTTTTCCAAATATATTGATCTTGAAGAATGTTTTAACCAAGGTTATTTTTTTTACCCTCACTTGCACAAGCTTCTTACCATCAGAAAACAACTGTCTATCACTCTAATGGTTTTTGACTGTTCAGATAAGTGCAGTATGCAGAAGCTCTCTCCATACATAATGCATATGTATTACAGCATGCTTATTTCAAGAAATCCAATTATATCAATTTCCACAACACTAATCTTTATAGCAGTCTCTTATTTGCGTTATGAGATCAGTCAGTTAAAAGCAGTGCCATGATCATCATTAAGAACAAGAATATGATTTATCTATCTGTCAATTATTTGCTATTCTCTCTTCAGTTCTTATGACTCCCTAAATAATACTTTTCAGGCATTCATATAATCTTCCTGCTCTACAACCACTAATACAAATAATCACGTGTGTAACCATATTGTGCCAAGAGTGTAGAATTATATGTAAGAGTATAAGTAAGATATTGAGAGTTGTTTATATGAAGCAGAGAGCAAAGAAGGAGGCCCCCTTTCCATATCCTGTATGTTGCTTTGGGACACAAATTATGGCAAAGCAGGGCAAATATTAGTTTTCCCAATCTAGCAATTGAATTATATTGATGCATGGTCTTGTGGCTGAAGAATTACACTAGGATTTATGGATTATGAGTTCAATATCTGATTTTTATATAGATAATAAATATTATATTCAATTCCTGTGCAAATCACATTTTACTTGGATAGGAAAATTAAACTTTTCCATTAAAAAAAATCTATGGATGTTATTTAGAATATTTAGTTTGTTATTTCTTCAGGCACTGACAGTTACCAAATTGGAACCCCTCATCTTTTCTCTCACATAAAATAATAATTAAAACAGTAATTTTATTCTCATTTGTAGATTCATAGACTCAAGCCAAAGAATGTTTGGTTAAAACATCCAAAACCGCATCACTTTCTCTAATACAGTACAGTACTCACTGCCCAGGATAGCCATACTAAAGCACAATGAAAACCTAAGTATATAAGCAAATCTCCTCATTAAATATCAGTTATACAAAAAATACATCAGGCATTCTCAGACTCCTTATAAAGAGGTTATAAAAAAATTGCACATTTTTCCCACAACACTGTTGATGTAAAGAGGAAATATAAATCAGCCATGTGAGAGTTACAGCTAGTTACTGTTCATAGGCTTAGCCTCCTTGCACAACATATTTCTTTTGGCTCCACAAAAAACTAAAGCCTCAGTACTCTTCAAACAATACTGCTAAACTTCAAGATTTTTCAAATAATTTTCTCTTCCTGTAGTACATGAAGAAGGGTTTTCTGTTTTGGTTGTTTTGGGTTTTTTTTCTTTTACTTTTGTTTTCAATCTTCTCTAGGCTCCATATTGCTAACCTCTAGGCTACATTCCAATCCCTCAGTCATCAAGTGAAAAGAAAAGAAACATGAAGCATTTTCCTACTCCTTGTTTCCTGAGTCAAGGAAAATAGGTATTACAGTCTTCTTATCCTCCTTCTCCATATCTGTTGTCCTATGGCTTTTAAAGGTCATCAGGGTAGATCAGAGAGGGCAAGCAAATTATCTGTCCCTGCTTCTCTAGAGACACCTAAAGCAGAATATCCCTCATGGATACTTTCAGTATCAGCAATGAAGCAAGGTGAAAAGAAAGAGCCTTATGCATTTCTCAGGCACTTTTCACATATCCAATTTAGTTATTTGGAAACATTCCATAAGTTTTTCTAGCTGTGGGTGACTACCAGTTGTACTGAAGTGCAAGTGACATTAGAACAATTAATTTTTCTTTGCATATATATAGGGTTTTCTCCCATTTGGTTTTGTGGTTTTTAAGTCTTATCTCACTGGTATTCTTTATGAAATTTAATATAAGGGGAGACAATTATTAGGTTTTAGTCAACCTAAATCTGAAAACCAAATGTTTAACTTTGTGTCAGTAAAGCAGAGTAGTAAAACAACACAATACTTTCAGATTTCAAAATCTAGTTAATCCACCCATCATGTCACTTCCTCTGGTGGGAACATTATGTTTTTAAGAGTAGTCAGCTTTTTAAAAATTGTTTCATCAATGAATAAGTGTTCCCAGGGAAATTTGATTGGTTTAACAGGATTTATTTTCAGCAGATGAAGACAACTTTTGAAGCCACAAAGCCTTACATAGATCATTGATGATTTCAGAGGGCAAGCATACCATCAACAACAGAGGAAACACTTTTCTTAGACTAGTATATCTAATTTCAAGCACTGACAGGACTATTTTCTTCTCAAGTTAGATGAGTGCATGAGAAGTAAAGGGCAGAATATATACAAGCCTGTAATATTATCTGTCTAAGGTCTGCAGCTAGTGTATTTTTCTTTCACAAGAAGCCCATAAATTTCAAAAGCTGTCTGCAGTAATAGCTGTCTTATACTTTAAAGATGCAACGGATGTCTGAAACTTTGGATGACAGACCATTTAGAAAAACTGCTCTTAGTGATATTATACAACTACTTTGGAAACTTAGAGGCATTTGTCTGGAAAAGCCAATCCATTTTGATGATTTTTGACACTCTAATATGTACAAGTAAAAAAAAAAAAAAGAAATCAGGTAAAAAGTAAAGATTTCAATGTACCATGTACTCAAGCAAACCAGGGTCATATATTCCCGGATAAATTTTTTCAGCTTCACAGGAGGGCTGGAATGTTAAACTTGCTGTGTTTAAACAAAAAAAAAAAAAAAAAAAATCTCCTCCTGTTACATTTGTTCAGAATGATCTAATAAAACCCCAGCTTCTTGGAAAATCATAAAACTTTTTAAAAGTTTTTGCACTACCATCATGCTCCTTAGTTTGAGGCTTGCACTATACTAGGCAGGAAAGCATACAATTGCCAAAGGTGATCTTCACGTCAGGTTAAACCAGAGCTTCTGCCAATCAGCTTATGAGCTATATACACTGAAATGAAAAAATCTTCAAGTAATTTTCAATTATTTATATGATCTTCATTCTCGTAATGGGACCTATGAAAAAGGATCAACTATTTTTTTCATCAGCAATGAATCGAACTATATTTTGCCCCTCTTGAAGCAAGTAGATAAATGTACTAGCCTTTTGAAATACACAGATATTTAATGATTCTATCCCTTTTAAGATTATGTTTCTCATTAAAAAATGGTAAGCACATATTTGGAGTTTTGAAAAGGAAAAAAAGCATAGAAGCATGAATTCTCAGGGGCGATAGTATTATCTCTGTAGAAGCAAAACAGGCACTTTAAACTAATGGTGAAAATTTTACTAGCTCTAGGAATCACAGTGACAACATAATAATTCAGTCCAATAATCACTTTTGTAGGTGCAATGGGATGTACAATATTCACAGACTAAAATGTCTTGTAACAAATCTTAGCCTGTCAATCTAATTTTTCTACTTACCAAAAATATGAGAATTAACTAGTATTGCTTCTTTAGGTGAAAATATTTATTTCCAGAAGAGAGCTGTTCCAAAACCAATAAATTGCGAAGAAGTAAAATTTCATTAAAGGTATTAAATGACTGAAAATTATATTCATCTCAAATATTGTGTTTGGTTTTGGGCCCCTCACAAAAAGAAAGATTGAGGTGCTGGATTGTGTCCAGAGAAGGGCAAGGTGTCTGGTGAAGGGTTTCAAGCAGAAGTTCCATGAGGAGCAGCTGAGGGAACTGGGATTTTTAAGTCTGGAGAAAAGATGGCTGAGGGAAGACCTAATCTGCAACTGCCTGAAGGGAGGTTGTAGACAGGTCTCTCCTCATAGGTAACAAGTGAGAGGATGAGAAGCTGACATAACAGAAGGAAGGGATGCCATGCAGAGGGACATGCTTTGGAAATAGACCCACAAGAACCTCATGAAGTTCAGCAAGGCCAAGGGTAAGGTGCTGCACATGGGTTGGGGCAATCCCAGATGTGGCTACAGACTGGGAGAAGAAATCATTGAGAGCAGACAGACACAGAAGGACTTCGGGCTTCTCTTGGATTAAAAGCTGGCCATGAGCTGTCATTGTGTACCTGCAGTCCAGAAAGTCAAGTACATACTGGGCTGTATCAAAAGAAGCATGAACCACCAGCGTCAGAGAGGTGACTCTTCCCCTCTATTCTTCTCTTGTTATTCCAAGGCAATCGTCAAAAACAAATGTGATAACTAGAGATAAAACTGTTGCTGTTTTACCAGACCATTCAGAAAAAGATTGATGTCCTATTAGAACCTTAAAAAATTAAAAGTATAACATCCAGGCCAGCCTATCACATCTTCTAAAAGATTTCTGCAGAGATTTCAAATTGCTAGTTTTGATTAATTTTATGTATTTTATACTCCTTATAAATTGGATCTTAAAAGTAACACCAAGGAGAAAGTATTTGGTCTATCTTCGATAAATACTTTGAATTTTTATGTTATTTTGAAGAAATAGGTTGCAACCAGGATGACGTGAAAAATGTTTTTTGTTGCTTGTTTGGTTTTTTTTTTAAGTGTTCTAGAATGAAATAGTGCAATAAGTGGGAGGCGACGGATAATTATTTCAATCGATAATGTCATATGGATGTACAAAAGAAAAGAAATTTCAAAAAATTATGGTAGAATATTTAATACTAATTCTTAAATAGTAAAACTAAGTTCAGCTCAAATACAACCTCTTAACTGGAATGAGCTCGAAAAATGTTCTTATGAAAGAGTCTCAATTTAATAGCTGCTTAAAATACTTTCCATTAAGTGTGTAACCAAAACCTACACTAAAGCCTTAATTAACTACAGAAGCAGTCAATTAAAAATATGAAATTAAGGAGTTACCCTCTCTCATAACTGTGATCCTGTTTTTTTTATAAGCAACATGATGTAGTTAATGATTTTAATCTGCTCTTGCTCTAGCCATGAAATTTATTAAGTATACTTGAGATCACATGCAATGCATATTAATTTCTAGTAGTCAGAGTTATTGGTTGATATCTTAATTATACATTATATTTGAAATACAACTTTTTTTATTTCATGAACTTATTTCACATGATTTATCATTCATTGCACAGAAACTACTAGTGTTGCCAAACAGGACGAAAATTTATTTTTCATCCCGTTTGCTGCTTTTTACTGTCTGATGTCAGAAATACTGTTAAAACAAACAAGAAAACAAACAAACAAACAAACAACAAAGTCCAACAACACTTAATTTCTTGCAATCATACACTACAATATGAAAAAAAGCAAAATTCTCTAAAAATATTATTTTTAGAAAACAAGCTTTTTTTTCAAATAAATGAACTTCTAAGGAAAAACCCCATATGTATAGGTCTGTTTGTTAGGCAGAAACAAAACAAAACAAAACAAAATAACATAAAACAAAGAAAAAAACCCCTTTGGTCATAATCAGTTATTGCTTTTCCAATACAAAGATTGCAAAGGAATCTTCTAATCCTTCTAATCCATTTTAAATGGTCTCCATTTCTAGAGAAATGGAAACCATTTAAAAATAAATCATAGCACTGAAACAGTATGTCTGAGGTAAACTTGTGAGAAGGACTTTTGTTCTGAGGCTTATTATTGGGAAAGGAGTAAAAGTACATATCACTGATGTTCAACATTATGCTGTAACTCCTCTGTTAAACACTGGACTTACAATTTTTAAGGCCTTAAATGTTTTAAATATCTTTAAGTACTTTAATTCTCTAAGGATCGAGTACTACTTTTGATCTTTTAATTAATTCATTCCTAATGGACTAACTCTGTCATGTCTCTCAGTTTCTTTCATAAGTCCAACTTCAGTAGGGGTGGCCATAATCCCAGGAGCCCAACTTTCACCAACCAACAATTAACAGCAGTGCACTAGAGAGCCTCAGCAGCTCATTTCAGCTTCCCCGTTAAGGATAGCCTAGGACTAGTCCAGAAAACTCCTTGTTAGAAAAGGATTCTTCTGTGGTTCCCCAAAAGCCAAGCATTGTCTGGAACGAAGATCTTTTTGGATGGATCACTTCTGATGATAGTCAAAGGTCAAAAGAAATATAAAACATAGTCTTATATTAACATAAACAGGTCTTAACCAGTAGATTGATGAAGATGCTACAAATGCAAAAAATAAACCACAGTCATTTATAGTAGAAAGTTCTGAATAGTGACTCATTAATGGTATGTAACAATATTTTGTGGGACTATGACAATATAATCTGCTCTCTTTGCTCAGTTAGAATGAGGTAACCGTATGATTTCATTACACATGTTCATTTTCCATACCTAGTACCTATTAATGGAACAAAGGGAGTTCTATCCTGCTAAGAAAGCCATTAGCAACATGGTTGTATGACAGATTTTTAAAGTGAAAAGCAAGATTCTCTTGATTTAAATTGAATTTAGCTTCACAACAAGTATGCTGTTATGGGAAGTTTGAAAAGGTTTCATCAGGAGACAGCAAGGGGCTCATCACATGATGTTAGGAAAATAAGAGAGACTCGCAATGTACTATCAGTGCTTTCATGCAGTTGCAGTTTTTGTATGAACATTCTTTATGTTAATTATAATAATTCCAAGTATTTTTGCTATTTCTATTGCTATGAATCAAAAAATAACTTGAAGTAAAGCAAAAGTTTTTACAAAATAACAGACCGGGAGCATATGTATATTTTTAAATGTGTCAGTCTTCTATCAGCTTTATGACAATTCTACACCTTGCTGATGAGAAAACTAGTTCAATGACTTTCTTCATTTTTCAAGCTGTGAAATATTTTCATATTGAGACTCTGTCATGAACAATACAACACGGATCTGAAGAACGTGTTCCAGACAGAACAAGGAAGGGTTTCCTGGTTTGGTTTCTTAAAACCAAACCAAAACAAAGCAAAAGCCACACAGTAAACCATTTTAGTTTGGATAAGTCACATTTATTATAAGAGTATTAATCATTATTAGACAGTGCAATTCCTCCATTAAAAAAAAATTAAGAAATATCATCTATATCAGTCTGCAGTTAGTTATATTTAAAATAAGAAAGGCAGTATGTTCTCCGTTGTACATAGCTTATGAGACTGTTAGTGTAAAATTATGCAGTATATTGAAGAGATTTTCTGATGTGTACAAAGAAGAGGAATTTTTGTTGTCTGAAATCCAATTTACCACTGGGTATAAAATGAACACCTTTGGAGCAGTTATAATGAAACAAGAGATCAGATATCCTGTAGAAAACAACATAAATGACAGCTATCAATGTATTCTCAAAAGACTGCAAAATAATAAAGGAACAGGTCCAGTTTTACTGAAAGTGGCAGTTTTAACCACCCTTTTGAAGTTATATGCGATAAAATGAAGAAAAGACAAGACAGGTTCTGTAAAGGAAATACATGTCTCATAAATTTAATACGCTTCTCTGAAAGACTCAATAAACACATCTATCAGAGAGAGATACAGTCAATAAAACCTGTTTAGGTTTCCAAGAATTATTCAAAATGGTCTTTAACTAACAAGTCTTGAAGAAAGCAAGTTGTCATAAAAAGACAGAAGACCCTTACCTGAATAAATAACCAGTTAAGGAACAGGAGACTTAGAATCATATAGTCATGGAATCACTAAGATTGAAAAGATCATTATGTCTAACCTTTGACCAAACAACGCCATGCCAACTAAACTACAGCACTAAGTACCACGTTCAGTTGTTTTAAATACGAGGGATGGTGACTCCATCACCTTCCTCGGCAGCCCATTCCAATGATTATCAGTGCTTCCAGCGAAAAAATTCTTCTTTATGTCCAGCTTGAATCTCCCCTTGAGACCATTTCCTCTTCTCCTGCTGCTAGTTGACAGGAAAAAGAGACTGACACCCACCTGGCTTTCCTCCACACTCTCAGGAAAGCATGCTCTCCCCTGAGACTCCTCCAGGCTAACAATGCCAGCTACCTCAGCCATTTCTTGTGGCACTTGTGTTCCACACAAGTGCTTCACCAGTTTTGTTGCCCTTCTCTGGACTCTGACACCAGCACTTTCAGGTCCTTCTTCTATTAAGACACCCAAAACTGAGCACAGGATTTGAGGTGTGGCCTCACCAGTGCTAAGTGCAGAGGGATAATCCCTGCCCTGCTCCTGCTGGCCATGCTATTGCTGGTACAGACCAGGACACCACTGGCCTTCTTAGCCACCTGGGCCAACTAGTTCATGTTCACACAGTCAAACAGCACCCTGAAGTTGTTTTCCTTGCAGCTTCTGGGCATTCTTCCTTTAATCTGTAATACTATCTGGGGTTGTTGTGACACAATTGCAGCACTTGGCACTTGGTCTAGTTCAATCTCGCAACATGGACCTCAGCATATCAATCCAGCCTCTCAGCATCCCTCTGGGTCCCTTTCTACCCACCAGCAGGTCAATACTCCTGACAAACTTGGTGTAATTTGAATTTACTGAGGGTGCACTTGATGCCCTTGTGTATTGCTGGCAGAGAGGTCTATGTATAATCACAAACAGGACAAACACTGAACAAAATAGATAACTCAAAAATGTTATGCTATTCACCTTTCTCAATTGATGTTCCATTTCCATCTCAGCCTTTTTAAAAAGAGTGTAATTGGTCTCAGAAAGGTACAGAGAATAATGGCAAAGATACATAATATGGTGGATAGCTTTTTGACAAGAAACAAATATATAGAACAGGACTTCAAAAGTAAGACCACCTTGCATGGAGGGAGGCTCTGCAGGTTAGAAGTTACATGTAATACTGAAAATTAAGGTGAAAAATGTACTCTACCTAGTAAGAAAAGAACTCTTCCACACATTCCAAAAGCTAGTGGCATGTATTTCACAGGAGGGTCTACCAGATGAAGAATCTACAAGGAAGATGCCTTAAATTACTAAGAATCTTGAAAGTGCTGCATAGCCAAACCCTGCCAGCTTGGGTGAAGAATATGCGCATTTTTAAAGAATATGAACATTTTTCGTTATGATAGATGAAGCTATATTGATGCAGCTGCAAGCTCTGGTGCACAACAAATACATCTGCAATGTTAGGGCCAGTAGTAAGGGGTCCTCTAGGTCGTGTCTCCTGCTGTGTGAAAAGGCTGAGGGAATTGGGACTGCTCAGCCTGGAGAAGAGAAGGCTTCAGGCTGAGCTTGTTTTGGTTTTTCAGTGTTGAAGGGTCCCTACAAGAAAGCTGGTGAGGAACTTGTTACAAGGGTGTGCGGGGACAGGACAAGGGGGAAAGGCTTTAAACCTTGAGAGAGTAGGTTTAAATCCAATATTAGGAAGAAATTCTTTACTGAGAGGGTGGTGAGGCACTGGAAGGTATTGTTCAGAGAAGTTGTGGATGGCCCACCCCTGGAAATGTCCAGGGTCAAGTTATGGCACTTTGAACAACCTGGTCTAGTGGAAGGTGCCTCTGCCCATGGGAGGTGGTTGGAATCTGATAATCTTTTAAGGTTCTTTCCAACCCAAAACATTCTGATTGTACTAGAAAAAGAAGTGTTCCTATAAAGTGCACTGCACTGACCTGCAGACAGCAAAAAGGTCTTAAAAAGTGATAGCAAAATCTTGGCTTTTCCTTTTGCACTTTCCCAGATAATGTTACTGGATATAGCCATCACTGATTTTTGAAGTCAGGTGATACTTTGGTCACACCAAAACCTGACAGCCTTTAGTAGAAAAAGACGTAGGATGCTGCAAACAGGAAAATGGAAACAAAATAAATTAAATTATTAAGAGAACCACTAATAAAATTAATGGAAGACATGTAAGAGAATGAAGGAAAAAAGTCTGGGTTTTTATTTGATTGACTTGATATGAGATACGGAAGACATTCCTTTTCGAGCTCCAAGAAACAAGTATCTTCCAGAAAATTTTTAATTTCCAAGACCACAATTATGAAAATATAATGAAACCAAAATGACCTTTGTTTAGACTTTGTTAGTGAAGCAATTCCTTTTTATCTGCAACATTCCTTAGACCTTGAATTCATGTCTGTCCCATGTATTTGTTGTAAGAGGTGAATGACTACTTCAGGGACAGGACTACCCAATTAAGAAATATGCACTGTCTTCAAGATGAACCAAATTACTTTAGTTGAAACAAACCATTACTGGCTCAAAAGAACAACAGAAAAGCTGGAAGCTTAAAGGTTTTAAAGCTATTATAAAAGATCAGAACTCCCAGTAAGGTTAGAAAAAAAGTTATTTTGTTTTCAAAAGAAAAAGAAGAAAGCCTCATTATGTAACTCTTCTTCTTTTCAGAAAACTCCAGGAACAATGTTCCTGTTACCCATTACAACAGCCTTTCCCAACTGAGGAAAAGCAATGAATTAATTTGCTCATTAATATCTTTCTTAATTTCTTTCATGATATTTTTTACTTGGTTCATCTATTATTGTTTAGTGTTTTTAATATATAGGACAATAAAACATTGTGCAATGTGCTATGTATTAGTATTATCTGAGTGAATTTATACAGGACCCTTCTTAGATGGCTACTTGGGTGTCTTCTTCCCCTTCTTCCTTGCTGAGTAGCAATGCTGTCACTCTGTGTTACCACCAGCTTCTGCCAGCTCTGTTAGGTTCTGGTAAATGCTTTTGGATTTAACAACAAAATACTTTATGATGACAGAAAAAAATACCTCCCAAGAAAAAAGATTTTCACATTCTTCTTGCAAAGAACACAAGCACAACTACAATGATCATTTACTGCTCAGTCTAGGAAAAAACTAATAATTCTGTCTTCAGAACAGGGTTTAAAAGGAAAACAGAAAATACAGCATGGGGTGCATTCTTTGAATAACAAATGAAGAACATATCAAACAACTGCTCATTAAGCAAATACTGCCAATTCTATTAATCAAATGAGGCAGAGCCTTATGAAAAAAAAAAAACCACAGCATGTAATTAGACAATTAAATGATGGCATAGTGCACACAAACAAGAAGAGCAAATTAAAGTATTGTAGGGAGCCCCTTGCTTTGTTTTGTTTGGTTTTATGTGTCTTTCAATCCAGAGTTTTTTAAAGATAGGCTTGCTTATTGTTTTTAGTACACTATAATCCTTGCATGACATTATTAAACGACATTTACAAATTAGCTCAATTATGCTAGAGAAAAATACAGACAAATATGTGTTTACCAAACATAGTTTCAGCAGCCAAGAATTTCTTGCTTTTATTGCA
>NW_005054390.1:2843851-2898276 GCF_000277835.1 Geospiza fortis
TGCATGCTGTAGGTTATGTGAGAAACCAGTGACATAAACCTACAGGAGAGCCATGTCTTTCTGATTTTGCAGCACATTTTAGGTCCTCTATGTGCGTATGTGCCTATGTGTTTGCGTTAAAACAGAAAAACCCAGTATTGCCTGCGCAAAGATAAATCAATGTATTTGTCTTCCTGTTTAAAATAACATCAGGAAGCCACAGTGCTAGTCAGCACACACCATAAGCACATACAATTTAATTCTGTTGATATGCTGTCTTTATTTACAGCAAACTCACAAACCTTAGTCCCTACATTATAATGTCTTCTTTGTAAGAGGTGCCATATCAAGCACTGTCCTGGAAACGGACAACATTTAATGTTCACTGAATAAAATAACGTTCTCATAAAACCTGATAAAATCATCACAGGCAAGGAAAAGCAAACCAGCTGTCAAGTAGAAATAGACTGCAAGTATTTTTTATTTTGAAAATTTAATTTTCATCTATGGATTTTGCCTACAGTTCATTTTTTACAGAGTTAGTACAAAGTGACTGGAAATTCTGTTTCTGGTTGCTTGCTTCACCTGGATTAATAGCTAACAGCACAACATCTGTAAGTAGAACCAACCATTTAAGAAAAGGACTAGCAGCTTATACGTCCAGTTTTAAATTTGAATCTACCTCCAACTTAAAATTCCTAAATGATAGTAAGTGATCCATAAACTACTGTCTCTACAGAGAAGAAACCAAAACAAAAACATGAGACCAATAATACTTTAAAAATTTACATTCAGACCTTTGAATCAAAGTTATCATCAATATCAGTGCAAAATCTCATTAATATTAATAACAGTCAATTTCTATACTTTTCTGAATAATGGCTATTTTGGTATTCACTAGAGACATTACTGTTATGGACAGATAAATGATCTACTCCAAACTCAGTATTAACTGAATAGTTAAATATTTGACAAGTATTTGATGGAAAACCACAGTTATGGGTTGATACTCTTTCAGGAAATTTGTCTCACTGTATCATGAAAGTATGCTGAAACTTCTGTAATGTAACCTCCTGGAGAAGACACTGTTTTCAGAAAACAGTGTTTTCTGAAGACACTCTTTTCATCCAGATGATCTTCACTATTAAGAAATTTTCCAAACTGTCATTTGGATTTAACAACAAAATACTTTATGATGACAGAAAAAAATACCTCCCAAGAAAAAAGATTTTCACCTTCTTCTTCTATGTGTGTTTTGTGCCACTGGATAAGGCCTCTCATATTAACTTCAGTGACTTTATTCTTTGAATCAGCGCAGCAGGCAGTCTTGATCCCCTGCAACAATATAATCTTCTTCCCCTAGTGCCTGCAGGATGTCATCTGCAATATTTGACTTCAGTTTTATTGCTATAGCATGAACTGCTCTTTGCTTTCTGCTTTACATATCTATTCTCAATCTCTCAGGAATGCTGAATACTTCCAGTCTGAGACTGAACTGACAGTTTTTCCACAATCCTTTGCAACCCCCTCTGCTTCCAAACACACGGAAGGGCATGAATGCAGACAGCAGAGAGGCTTTAAGTCTAAGGGAGTGCTAAGGACAGAAATTGAACTCCTTCCCTATAACCAAAATATGGCATTTCCCAATACCGAGCCAAACAAACCACCAATTATTTCTCTGAAATATTGCTAGCACCATGTCACTAAATAGATCCAGATTACATAGGTTTTTCATGGTTTATACACACAGATGTGTTCAGATTAAAGCCTTGGTGATCAGAAATCTGTAATTTTACACTGAACTTTTTTAGTTAAGGAAATGTAAACTATGTTGACCTTCTAATTCTATTCTACAGTGTTTTTCTGACTATCCATATTTAAAAGCAAATATATTGCACATTTTCAATGAAAAATTCAATTTTAAATCAGGACTAGTTAATATAGAGTACTCAAAATAAGAATTTATAAGGGCCACTGTTATCTTTATTTGATGTCATACACAGCTTGGAGTCATTTGAAGTCAAATTTATGGAGTGATACTTTTCCTTCATTGTTAGTCACTATGAAGTCCTGAGTTTATACAACACCCTCCCTCCCACCCCCTCCTGGCTGAAGAATTACAATATGAATAATCTCCCAGGCTTTTAAAGTCAGACCGTTTTTTATATTGACTTCTGTCACATGGTTGCTACAGTTAGTCTGAAGTAGCTATATTATCATTTCAGTCCTCAGGCAAAGGAACCCTTGCAACCTTTTTCTTCCTAGATACTGGTTCATATAGTTCCTCTGATGAGTAAAAATATAGTTCATATAGTTCCTCTGATGAGGAAAAAAGGAGAGTATGTTATATCATGGGGGTCCTCATTTACTCTACAGTCAATTTAAAAGAGAATTGGATATTCAATAGTCACTGAGGCTATTTCAGTTTTAAACCGTAAGTGTATGAGATTTAACTAAAACATTTTTTTAATGTATAGCGTCCCTTTTCAAAGTTTGACAGGGCAGTAACTTGGAAAATTGTGTTTGAATTACCCCATTTCAAATACTTTCATATTATCCATAAAATCTTTTCCAACATAAGAATCTTCTGTAACCACATACAGTTCAACAGATATAACTGGCTCCATTTGTTAACATAAAATCAGTGAAAACAAATCTCCTTTGTTAGGATTAAAGGTCAGAGATGCATGCTATTAAGTTGAGGAATTTTTGAATTTTTTATCCATCCTATATGTGAGCACATTATATAAAGTGAAAATATAACATTGGCCAGGTGTACATGGCTAAGTTGTCTAACCTGTCTCAACTACCTTTAACTGCCTTCCCTCCAGTTTATATCACTTTTCTATCTGCAGACAGTTTAGATCACAGACACTTCACGATCACATGATTTTAAGTTTCCCTATGATGAATGTCGGTTTTAGACACTAAGCCCACTTAGGCATACTCTATTTTAGTCTGAACATTTCTTAGCTCGGCATAAATTTGTATACCAGATGTCGTCTTGTAATTAACACATTGGGATTTGGGAGCTGTAGATTTTTCTGGTTACAAACTTTCTATCAAACCGACATCTGTGATTTATGCTTCCAACTTCCTTTCAATGCATTTACATAATCTGTTGAATATAAGGAGAGATCATAAACTCTTCCTTCATATTTAGAAATGGATTCCACAGAAAGAGTTAAAACCAAAACAAAGAATGGTTTAAGCTTTTCTTTTACAGTGGCAATTACTATAAGACACCAATAATCAAATTTTCTCAGAACAAAAATCTATTTTACAGTTATAGATTCATATAATCTTTTAGATTGGAAAGGACCCTTAAAACCAACATATCCAACCAGAAATCTAACTCTGCCAAGGCAAGCATTAAACCGTGTCCTTAGTCTGACATCTACAAATTTTTTTAAGTTCCAGCAATCCTGACTTAGCAACTGCAATGGGCAGTTTGTTCCAATGCTTAAAAACTCTTTCAGAGGAGAAATTTTTCATTATATGCAATCTAAACCTCCCCTGTTGCAACTTGAGGCTATGTCCTCTTGTCTTATTGCTTGTTAATTGGGAGAAAAGGCAGAGATTGACCTTGCTACAACATCCTTTTAGGTAGCTGTAGAAGGTTCACCCTAAACCTCAGGCTAAACAACCCCAGCCCCTCACAGAACTTGTGTTCCAGACCCTTCATCAGCTTTGTTGCCTTTCTCTGGACTCACTCCAGCATTTTGAGGTCTTTCGTGTAGTGAAGGACCCAAAACTGGACACAGGATTAGAGGTGTGGCCTCACCAGTGACAAGTACAGGGGACAATCCCTGCCCGGGTGCTGCTGGGCCACACTATTGCTAGTACAGGCCAGGATGCCATTGGCTGTCTTACTGCTGGCTTGTGTTTGGCTACTGTTGACCAGCAATCCCTTTTTTTGCTGGGCAGCTTTCCAGCCACCCTTTCCCCAGACTGTAGCAATGTCTGGGATTCTTACAACCAAAGTGCAGGACCCAGTCCTTTGTGCTGTTGAACTTCATTCCACTGGCTTTGGCCCCTCGATCCAACCTCACATGATCCCTCTTCAAAAACTTCCTAACCCCCAACAGACAAACGCTCCCACACAGCTTGGAATCATCAGCAAACTGACTGAGGTAGCATCCAATTGCATTGTCCAAATCACTGATAAACAGATTAACTAGAATCAGGTCCCCAAACTGAATGCTGGGGAATTTTTTTTTTCCTGCCAGAGGTGAAGAAGAAGAAACAAGTTGCTATTCTCCCAGGAAATATGGCACATTATAACCTTCTTCTAAAACTTGGTGCTTCTTATTTTGAATGTATCCATTTTATTTAGAAGCATGTCGGGAAGTAGGCTCCATTTCAGGAAGACTGGTAAACCAGAGCACACTTGTGCATGGATCTGGGAGGATGAGCTCGATTCTGACCTCAGTGGCTCTGTCCTCCGGCCAACACAACTGCGGCGGGCATATGGGCAGTAACATTGTTTCTCTCCCCACAAACACCTGCCAGGGCTATCCAGTAAATTAAACTGATCATATCGACGGGAAAGGTTGTTTGGTGTTCTGAAGGAACTCAGGTAGTAGGGAAGGGCAGGAATTGCTCAGGAAATTAGGATAGCCTGAGGCTTTCCCTTTTTTCTCCTTCCCCTCTTCTTTCTCTCCTGGTAAAAGCAGGAACAGCAGACTTCCCCTGCACTCCAATTCAATTTTTTTTACACTCCGCAACTCATTGCTAACCCTGCTTTCTGTCCTGTACTCAACTGATTACACCTAAACAGTAAAAACACATTTGATCAAGTAAATTACACATATTTTTTTTATATCATGGCTCATTCTATTTTGTCAACACTTTCATTAAGGGTGGAACCTCCAGTGACTACTAAGAAGATTATCTTCACATCTGTATTCCATCATCAGTATCTTGGATCTATTCTCTGTATGTCTTAGGAAAGAATTAAATATTAGGAGAGCACAACTGTATTCATGGGGGTGGCACATTATTGAAAATTAAAATAGCTAAAGGCAATAAGAGAAAACTTGAAATTTTATAATGAAGAGTGTGCATACATGGCTATCAAACATTATTCAAAATTAATGCCTTCACAACCATAAGCAGGCTTCCTTAAAATAAAATAAAATAAAATAAAATCATCATTTTTAAAAACCACACAGAACAAAAAAGGGGGGAAAATAATATTGAAGATACTTTTATGCTCTCCTCCAAGCTCAACAATTCAATTAAAAACAAACAAACAAACAAACAAACTGAATAGTTGCACAAGATAAGAAAAATGAAAAAACAGAAAACAACATTATTTTTCATTCTGAACACCATGATAAAATTACCCTCCAATATTTCTTTTCAAAATATACTTTCATTAAAGTTTCCCTGTTGATGGAATATTTTACTCTGAGCTTTATTTATTCACCTAAAAAAATAATATCCAAAAGTTTTTTTTTATTTTTTCTGGAAAACCTGCACAGCAAACTCTTAAGAAACAAACAAACAAAAAAACAAACAAGACAAAAAGAACCACCAAAACTCAACCAAACAACCAAAAAACAAAAAGACAACAACAACAACAAAAATAGAAGAGCCAGAATAATAGTTTTTCTAATTACTTTGTTTATTAATTTTGTATCTAGCAGTTTCATGAGGAAAATAAACACAAAGCTCATATATATGTTAAATATTTTATTAAAAATGTATATGAATTTGTCCTACTCAAACATGCACTGATTTTCTCTTTTTGTCACCAGAGGTCAATATTTATTTATATTTTTAATAGCAAATTGCTATTCTAATGTAATGATAGATGAATGAAAAACCAGATTTGCAGTTCTGAATAACCTTAATTCACAGGGAGGATTCTGACTAACACCATAAAGGAGAAATCATTATTTGAAGATGAGTCATTTCTAATACCAAAATTAAAGATCACTTGCTACAGCTGAAATCCAATACCATTAAGAAAGACTGATTACACAGATATTAATATACATTTTTATTCATTAGAAGCTGGAGGCAGAGAAGCTAGTGATTGATACAGTCTCCTTATAAAAATCTCATGGAAGAGCAGGACCTTTCCGGTTATAGTCACCACCATAAATAAAGCCACTATGAAAATTGGTCACAGTCAGAGCACTTGATGCATTGAAATTGAGGAGATGCTTAATGGGAGAGAGAAGTAGGACCTTTGGGATCGGTGTTACCAGTGGAAGGATACTGACAGCCCATCAAAACCTTCACTCTGTAAGATCAGAGCAAGAAAAGGGTTGTAGTGTCAGAGCTTGACTTATGAACTGATAGAGAAAGGAAAGGGGATGCCAAGAAAAATTCTCAGAATTCAGAACCTGTTGTGCCTAGTTTTTCCTCACTTAAGACTATCTAGTGAAGCCTCCAGGCAAAGCAACAGCTTACAACCTGTTGTTTTATACTATTAGGCTTTTTTCAGATTCAACAGAGTTTGGGTTACAGCTGGACTCAGCACCTTGAGTCTTTTCCAACCTGGATGTTTCCACAATTGTATGATTTTACATTACAACTGAGGTAGATGCAAAGTATCTACTATCTACAAAAAGTACTACAATTCAGCAAGCAGTACAGACTGGCTACCTTTCTAGGTCCATTAGTTAATAACTAAACTTTTTAAATTGCAGTTGCAAATTAAAGGACTATTTGAAAGCATGCTCATGACCTCAGTTATTGGAAATGTGGCATGTTGCCTTGCCACATACATACTTCGTAATTTAGGCTACCCAGCTGAGCTGGACTGCATTGCTGCAATTATGTATAACTGCTTTGTGAACCTAATTTCATTTTCTTTGGATTCTTGGAGGTAACATTGTGCAATGTCTGATTTCTCCAGAATGGAATAGTTTACCATTGCAAATGAAGAAAAAAAAAGTTCATAAACCATGGAAATATGTGCTTCAATACTTTTTTTTCTAATGCAGAATAAACAGCTATGCAATGCAGATCTATTCTACTAAAAGAGAAAGGGTAAGGGCAAACAATAGGATACCACCTTATACCAGTATGAAAAATGTTTTCTTGGAGTAAAATGAATGATAAAAAAAATAAAAAATAAAATTAAAATAAAACCAGTGCATAGTGAAGTCGAACATGAAGAGGAAATGACTGCATTGTTGTTTAAATCTCTTTGAATAAACACTTACATAACTACTTCTTTTCCCCATTAAAGCAAATAGTGCAGAATAAAGACATGTGAAATATGCAAAATATCTAAGTTTCAAAATAGACATAGTGTATTTATAAAACTAAAATGGCACAGATTTCATAAATTCTAATTTTAACTCTCATCAGATATTAGAAATGCAAATGATTAATGAAATGTTACTGATACTAAACTTAAATTAAGGAGGAAAAAAACTCAACATCAACAAATACCAAAACACAAAACAGAAAAAAAATTAGGAAAATTCATCTTTATTCATTTGAATAAGTCTTGTGTAGCACTGTATCCCTGTTTCAGAAGTATTACACAGACTTGGGTAGGTAACTTCACTGCCTAGAATTCTACAAGATCATGCTATAAGGAAGACGAGACTCAAGTTAGGAAATGTCAACACTGCTTATTGGAGAGGTTCATTTGGGTAGCAAGGTGAAATGTGTGATGTCAGTCAACCCTCACCATCTTTAACTGCAACATTCTTCATTTTATCTGCTTCTAGTAACTGTGCAGGATTCTTGTCTTTGGTGTTTATTGCGTTGACTCCAATAGTATGGGATAAAAAGCAGTATGGTCAAAAAGCCTCCTGAAAATTTAATACAGTTAAAGTGAACCATCTTGTTCTGATTTTAAAAGTGCAAAATGTGTTTGGGGAAGCATCTTTATAAATGTGTGACAAAACTGTTTGCCCACTTTCAAATATCTCTAGTTTCCACATTGCTTTGCCATACCACCTACAGACCTGGAAAATCCTCCCATATTGAAATCCATGCAGCCAAAGCTGTAGACATGGACATTTTGCCTTGCTCTACTTTTCAGTACCTTATGTAGCTCAGAGAGCACTGGGGATCATTAATGAATGCAGCATGTCTTACTGCGACAGCCACCACTAAGAAAAGCTATACTTGGGATCATTCATGTCCACGTCTAAAGTGAAAATATTGTAGGAAAGACTATGTCTGAGCTTGCTTCTGGAAAAAACTGCTATGTGATTGGTGAAGTGAGAAGGCTTATTGTTTTGCCATGGGAGGGCACTGTAATTTAGAGGGAAAAAAAGACAGGTAAAAAAGCATTTATGTAATGTTTTCAATAAATAATAAAACCTTAAGGATTCAGCTATGATGCAAGCACTAGAGTGCACTTGCACACACCAAAGATAGGAGTAGGTGCTCACAGAGCCCTGAAACAGCCCTGGGTCCCTCACCAAAGCTATGAATTCACACCTTAAAGGAAAAAGGGTTGAGCAAATAAAGGTTGACTTAGACTTCAAAAAAAAAAAGGATTCCTCCGCAATAAGGTTTCTAATATGGCAGAAAGGGGTTTGGTACAATCACATGTAATCTTGCAGGGGCTATGCTAGTAGTATTAGCTATTATCTGGTGTTTGCAAAGGACACAAAGAGTACTTTTGCAACTTTTTTCCTTTTTTTTTTAAATTATTTTTTTATTTTATTACTTAGCTAATATTGTATGAATAGATGAAGGTGGATTTAAGAAAGGTGGAGGGAGACTTTTTACCAGGGTCTGTAGTAACAGGACAGGGGGCACGTGTTTTATACTGACAGACCATAGGTTTAGACTGGACATAAAGAAGGGATTTTTTACTGTGAGTGTGATGAGATGATGGAATAGGTAGCCCAGAGAAGCTGAGTGCCTCATCCCTAGGAGTGTTCAAGACCACATTGGATGGGGTTGGTACTAAATGATCTTTAAAATCCCTTCCAACCCAAATAATTCAATGGTTCTATCATACAGATTCTCTATCTATATGTGTCTGCAAAATATTTAGAAATACAAAAACTCTTAAACTTGTGTAGCTATGTAAGGCTCATTGATTACTTAAGAAGACAGGCATATTCCACACAGTAAATCTGCATAGTATGTGTTTCTCAGGTAATAGCCTGAGTGCATGAGGATCCAAAATGATAGAGAGCTGCCTTATGTGTGGAGAAAAATAGGTAGAAAATGTACCTTCTGAGAGCAGCACTTAATAACGTTGGGATGCAGCGGCTTGCAATTGTGTTTTCAACTTTCACAGAATTTACTACTTAGTCAATGACCAAAGGTAAAGTTATTTTACACTGTAAATTAAATGTCATCACAAAAGAAAAATTAACAGGGAAATTTATCTGGAAATTAGGAAGATGAAAATTAGCTCAGCCAGCATGGTGTTATTCAGACAATTCGTCAAGTGACATAGATCCTATAGGGCGACTCAGTTCTGACAGTGAAGAAGGCATATCAAGTGGCAGTAGGCAGTAAGAGACAACCAAAAATTTTATCTTGCATACAGTTGTGATTACACCTGTGTTTGTCAGGGAATGGAATATGTGAAATAAAAGTAGTGCTTATTATTGAAACAACTATTTACAAAAAGGCATAAATTAATTGCTTGTAAAATTGTGGTTTTGCTTCCAAGTTCCCTGAAAAAGCAAGGTACAGTCTTGTGACTATATGTATCACCAGGTGAAATCAACTTACATGGCTGCTGCCATGCATAGGTCTCTGGTCCATGGACTGGCACCAAATCAACCTACAGTTAGGAAACCAGTGTATGTTTCTCTGATAATTTATATTGTAGACATAAAGACAGACACATCTGTTTTATTAAACTGCACAGGAGAAGCAAATACCTTTTTTAAATACTCTGGAGATAGAGCAGAACATTTCTCATTTCTGTAGTTAAATGATTTTTTCAGTAGTTTTCAGACCTCTAGTCAACAGATAATTTTTATAGGAATGCCTGACAGGAATTGAAAAGTCACATTTTCAAAATAAGGCACATTTGAGGGACCCCTTCATTCTTAAAATTACCCTTTTATACCAGGACATGCTTTTCTGGGGCTTGCACAAAACTTTTAATTATCCATGCTCAAAATGCAGTATTTTAATTAAATAGTTACAAAACTCACAAGAAACACAAGTTCTGTATGAGCCTTCTCAGAATTCTGAATTTTTATCCAATGCATTGGGAATTTCTGTTGCTGCTTAGATTCCAACATCACATCTAACTCTTTATTCCTTGCTCTCAAGGAATTGTCCTTTAAAGTGGAAAACATATTCTGACCTTCTATTACAATGTCCAATTAGTGAATATGAAATTCCAAAGTTTATCTTAGTTGCTAATCCTTTTGATTTGTCTGGACTGTTTTTATTACTTTTCCTTTTATAAGTATTGAAGTTTGTATTTCATGTTTATTTTTCCCACTTAAGCAGCTCAATCATTCATTCACTGACAATCTTACGGATAACAAGCACAAAACTGTTGGCTTTTTTTCCACACAAGCACAGCATGTAAGAACCAAAATAAATTTTTAAAAATCAAACTTCCTTCTACTCCATCTGAAATATAAAGCTTTGTTTGAAGCTTCAAAATGAAATGTGCAGTCCCAAGCACCCATACAGCCTGGGCAGTGACTGGTTAGTAACACCTCTGCAGACACTGGGGGACACAGGTGGCAATGAGGCAGCAGTGTCCCCCAGCCAGCCATGGAGACTCCCATCTCCAGAGCTGTGCAAGCAGAGTGAAACCAGAAGGTCCAGAGACAGATCCTGCTCCCATAATTGAGATCCATGTGATACTCTGCCCGACCCTCTAGGACTCTCCTATATGGCACAGACACTGATATCCTGGTGTGAGCTGCATAGAGACCACCAAGGTCTTTATGGAGCTGGAGCTGGAGCAACAAATGTTCAAGAGGCTGTAGGAGCTCAGTCTGTTTGGCCTGGGGAGGGAAGGCTTTGTGGAAGAAGCTTATAATCTACTGATACTTGATAGAAAAGAAACATGGAGGCAGTCTCTTCTCAAATGTTCACAGCTGGAGGATGTTAGGCAAAAATTACAAATTGAAATAAATCAATTTTTATTAAAGTTATGTATACTTTTTCATGATGAAGGTGGTAAGGCTCCCCACAGAGGTTATGAGAACTCTGTACCTGGAGATACTAAAGCCTTACCAGACAACGTCATGAGCAATCCAGTCTAACAGAGATGCTTTGGTCTAGGTGACTTTCAGAGGTCATTACTAACGTAAATTATTCTATGATTCTATTAGATGTATTTTTTGCATATATTTTTCAGCTTGAAGAAAAAAGTTCTTATGTTTCTTACTGTACAAGAAAACACACTGAAAACTGCCAAATTAAAAAAACAGGAGAACTCTGAACCCAGGAAGATCATTATATGGATTTTTGGTACTACCACAGTACTAGTAAAACATCCTGTGAAAATATTTTCTTCCTGTTAAAATAAAAGTTATTTATTACAGACATACACATGATGGAAGACATTCAATTTTTATGGTTTTAATTGTGAAAATGGTGAAGTTTTCAAAGCAATATTACTATATTCAGATTATACTTCTTGAGTCAAAAAATATCAGTGTAACCATAGAAACAGTGGTTTACTGTTAAATCAGTTTAAAAACAGGTGCTATGAAGGACACATTGACCTAGCCAGGAGACCAGGATTGTCTCTACATCATTTGGGGTTGTCTAATATTAGTCATGAAAAATCAAAACCTTAGAATTTATGAAGAAAGAGTCTACATTTAAGAGTAGCATTTATACTCTCCATACCATTAACTATGGCTTCCAGCTACAGAAAAGCTACTGCAAGTCCTGTCACTATCCAGAAGAAAACACTTAGCAATTGAGGTCAAGTTAAAGAAGACCAAAAGTGATATAATAATCTAACTTTCCATTTCCCTTTACACCTACTGAATTGGCTAAGAATGATTCTCCACCAAATCAGAATGGTAACGTATTACATCTGCTTGGCATGAGATTGCAGAGACCAGAGAAGATACAGAAGAGGCTTTTGGGACAATTTGAAGAGCTATAGGATGTATGCAAAGATAGCCTAGTTAAACAAAATTAGATTTAATGGTTGTAAAGACAAAAATACATAATAAAAGTCACTGACTGAAAATTCATACATCAATAGTGAAACAGTTTATTCAGACAAAAATTGAACCTATACTTTTAAGTGTTTCAATTTGTGTTCATCAATTATATCACATAATCAACAAGTATAAGATCTTTTGTAGTAAATAACCCCTCCTAGTGAGAAAAGCCAGCTCTACAGACCATAAGCAGTTAACGAAATCTAATGTAGTTTGTCAAAAGCTCACCTTAATGTAAACAGAAAGAGAAAAAAAAACCCTTTGTGTTATTTAATTAATTACAGATAGAAGTAGCATTTTAAGTATTATCTACAAGATATAAAATTGTATTCATAAGATCATATAATCATTTGGGTAGGAAGCAGCCTTTAATGGTCATCGAGTCCAACCCACTGCCATTGGCTTGGACATCTTCAATAGCACTCCTGGCTGAGTGTGAGTCATTACAACCAATTACATCAACTCTCATGGATCATGCAGTAATTGCAACAATTTACCACTCCGTATTAACAATTGGATTTATTTTGGTAACACCTGCCTTTTTTTACCAGGGTTCTCCAGAAAAGCATGTTTCCTGCTTGCTGTGATATATTAGGTATCAATGACAAATCAGCTGTCCCAAGCAGCACTTAGCCTCTTAGCTCAGCAACTCTGTGACTGCTCCCATCTCAACCTTTCTGTTTTCTCAGTCATGCACTGCAGTCATAATGAAGTAATCCATCCTTCTGACAACAAAGACCTTAACCCTTTGATACAAATGTCAACTGCAGAATCTTTAAACCCAGGAAAAGTAGAGTTACTAAGAAAAACAGTTAATGCTACAAAAGACTTTTTTGTTCAGGTATGTAGATTGGCATACATGCACAAGCATACCCACATACATACAAACACTTGTCTATTTAACATTATTTATTTATAGAGAACAATTGATGACACTATCTAATAAAGCATTTTTCCTTTTTTTTCTTTTTTCTTTTGATAATGCATAGATAGGGATGGCAGCTCTGTTGAAAAGAGGTAAAACTGTGACTTCACGGGGTCATCATAGAAGGGCTCCAGCAATACCTTTCAGTCATGCCTCTAGCTATATGCAGTGTAATATCTAAGAAATAGGATGGCAAAATGTCAGCTTTTAAAATGGACAAAACCTCTCCATTTTGTCTCATTTTACTGGATATTATAAATGCCTGCCATGAGTTTGACTCCTTCCCCACCACTGCCAACTCCTACAATGCAGACAGACAATCTAACATCACAGATTCAGTGGGAGGCACAGTGTTTGCACATCTGAATTTACATACCTTACATCACAATATAAAGAAACATTTGTGAAATTTCTAGCTGAAGCAAGGTCTGCTGATTTCCCATCAAGTGTTTCAGCTACATAAGCACTGTTTTCCTTGTCTAGTTAATTGCCAGCAACTTCCGAACTTTACAGCAAAACAAACAGTTCTGGTTAAAATTATGCCATTTTAATTTAATTTAAATAATCCACACCCACACTGAGTATAATGAACCATACTTTTTTTCATGTACTAGTGTGTTCTTGGATGACTTTATCATAGTTTTTTATTTCACTTAACATTACCTTGGGCTCCCTAGGGAGAAAGAAGTAGTGTTGTTCATTTCAGTCTCTGGAGACAAGCAATTCCTTTATTCCCACATTCCTCATATTGGTAAGAGAAAAGTCCCTTGTTAGCAATTTATTTAAGAGTGAAAATATTTAAGTATTATTTCTTTGTAGTAGACAGTAAGTACTATTATCAACAAATGCCTATTATCTTTCTAGGCATCTTTTCTGTATCAACTAAATCAAAAAGGAAAATCCACTGAATAGTGACCACCAAAATGTGTATTCACTGCTTTTATCTACTCTTAAAAAAACCTCACATCAGAATTCTGTGCTTGGAAAAGAGGAACACACTATAGTCGACAATGTTTTCATAGCAGATTAAAATTCTTGGGTATGGTCCCTAAAGATTTTTATTAAGCAAGACCTTTAATGTGCTCAGCAAAAGTTCAGGTTTTGTAACAGCTCTTCATTAAGGCTGAGTTCAAAGCAGACAGTCTTTTGCCTTATCACCAGAAAATGTTGGTCAGGGAGCTTTGAGTTTAGCACCATGTTATCAAAACCAGTCAGGATTAAACCATGGGATATTCCCATAATTACTTTATCTACAATAAACCTAGGCTTAATTGGAAAAATAATCTGTTCAGGCTTCCAATTTTATAATGTAGCTACTCAAGTAACAGAAAAAGATGAACCCATTCTCCATTTTCTCCCTACTTCCTTTAGACAATGGAAATAGTATGTGGCTAAAGATTTCCCACTGAAGCTAAATGTACATTTTGAACTGACCAATAAAAACACATATTTGCAGATGTTTGCTACATTCCCATGTGATTTTCTGTTTCCTCATTGCTGTGAGAACCTGATATTACTTAAAAGCAATTAAGCTGCATGTTTCTTTTTCTTTTTTTTTTTTAATGCTAAAGTGCTCAGTGACATGAAATATGGTATGTCAAATAAGGAATAATTATTTAAGGGAACTCCTTGAACATAGTGGCTCAATATGGTGCGACAGTAAGGCACACATCCCTGATTAAATAATCAGAGTTTATGTCTAAGCTTTTTAAATTTGGGGTACCCCTATTAAAATATTTGAAGTTGTAGATTAAATGCCTCCCTTACTTGGTCTTCCACTTATTAACATGATTTTTCAAAGGAAAGGTCAACTAGAAGACAGGAAAAAATAAAGTAGATATGTATTTTCTTAATAACTGAAGAAAATTTTGAGCATTAAGAAGAGATGAGAAAACACTATGTCTCCAACAGTGAATTTCATGGGAATGAAGGCCACATAAACTTCAGCATTTTATTGTTCTATTATAAAATGACAACACTTAATGTTAAGCAGACATAGCAAAAATCTTCTGTCTGTCTTAAGTAGCAAACCCTTATTTTCTTGGTGTAATAAAATGACATGAATTATAGCAATAGTTCAGACTGAAGAAATGAAGCAGCATGAATATGATGAAAACCCCTCTCGGGGCTACTGTCATTACCCATTAAAAGGTAACTGACAACTTCTTCTTAATTTGCTATTAATCTTCCACATTTCCCCCACAATTTATGTGGCAAGATTTTATTTAATTAGTATGCTCATTATAATTGTTTGTCATAGTGGTTTGTTTAGTTGACACAAGTTGTCTAACACTGACTGTACAGATGGCAGAGTACCAGTGTCTAGTCTCAGAGGAACTATTTGACCACTGCAGTAAAAGAGCAATAAACAAAATAACAACATTGCAGCCCACTCCAGTTTATGCAGGCAGTCAGCCTTTTATCACTGTAAAACCTTGAAATGGATGTATGAGCACTGCTGCTATAAACAAAGAGTTGTTTACAGCTTTGGGATGGCAGATACCACTACTGGCCTAGAAGCTTCAGCAGCCTGAATGTCAGAAACTGACTAATGTGGAGAAACATACAGTGGCTGGTTTTATAGAGAATATGTTTTATAAACCTCAAGGGACAATTTATCACAAATTCATCCACTCTGCTGCAGATTGCTGCTTTAATGTTGAATACTGGATTTCAGTCCACATATCAGCTTAAGCAAAGAAGGGAGGGGAATCAAAGGCTGTACTAGCTTCTCTTAACTTCATCGTGTTAATTCTGGAATTTCTTCATAGCAAATCTATTTTAAATGCCTATTTTTCCATTTGTAAAAAGCAACTGTTGTGTGATTTATGCATAGTTTATTAGAAAAAGACAAACCTAGTGGCTCTCTTATGCTATATCAATATTATTTAATTGTATGCAGTTAAATCTGCTTGTGAAGACTGCATGTATGCCAGTCTACAATAAACCCCACATTTTATGCTACTAATAGGCAAAAATGCAGCTGTACTCCCATATTGAAAAAAGAGTATTTCAAGAGCAGAGCAACAGTGCACACACTGATATTTTTATTGCCTTGTTACCTGTGTAAGTAGCCAGTAAGTAGACACCCATTTCCTTGATCCCATGATGGTAATAAGACGGGTACGTATAATTTTATTTCCTTTGCCTTTTCTCTTTGTAAAACATGTAATATATAATTCTGGTTGCAAATGTAAAGTCAGATGTTGAGTGTTTGTGTAGAAATTCTGAATTTAAATTTGGAACTAAAACTTAGTTACTTTCCACTAATACAAATTTCATGCTAATGTAACTCCACAGAATTACACAAAATCCATACTGACAGGAAATGTGAGATGACAACAGAGATCTGACATTACTGTCAGATAAGTCTTGCTTCCAAACTAACACTTTTGAAGGTACTTAAGGCAAGATCAAATAACAGAAGATTCTTTTCTGAAAGGCTTCTGAAAATATTTTACACAAGTTGAAAAATTTCAATAGCATAACTCCCTTCACATTACATACTTGGCTGAAAACATTACATAGCTGTTTGGACTCTTCCAAGTTTGTAGCTGAGGGATGATTATTTGAGCACCATTTCCAAGGGCATTTGAATTTTCAGCAGTGCTATAAGCCAGTATTTCCTGTGTAGGATCACTGCATCTATACTTGCCTAGCAATTTTCAAGCCTTTGCCTGTTTTTGAATCTTTGCCTCTTTGAATCTGAAACCTCTACTTTCCCAAAGATCGTAAAAGTATATTCTCATAATCACTAAGATTTTTAAAGTTCTAAATAAAATTGAGTTGGTCAAATCATACAAGTAAGTTTTTCATAGTGGAATATAAGATCAAATTTTATAAAATGACCACACAGGTCAACCACAGGTTTGTTTATCATATTGGTCATAAAGAAAAAATTGTAAAGGGATACACTTGCAGATCAATTGTGCACAAGTTTGATATATTTCTCCTGTAAAGAATATATAACTCAAATTCTCACTGTGGTGTAAGAGAAGCTTTTGAGATGCAATAATTCTGGAGTGAAAACTCTAGTGAGATATGGAATTATTTTGCTCTGGATGCCCAGGAATACAGAAAACAGAGAGAATAGTCAGTCTACCTAAATGTAATGCTTTCAATATGGATGATGGAAGAAAATAAGAAAGTACAAAATGTATTATAGCATAAGAAAATTTAAACATTTAAAAGGTAGGCAAGAGAAAAACTAAAAGAACTTTCATGGAATTTTAGCACATATTGAAATTAAAAGTTCTATAGAATAGACTAGAATATAGATAGAATATAAGATAGAATAGAATATATATTAAACTAGTTTTATGACTTTCATTTTAAGGCTTATTTCATAGTCAAAAAAAATAGCTCTAAATTGTAAAGAGTAAGTAACATAAAATAAGCACACAAGAGAAAGGAAATTTTCATTCAAAATATCAAGAAAGAACAGAGCAGAAATGCTATTTTAATGAAAAAGAGATTATATTATAGTAAGGATTTTGGAGTAAGTGAGATCTAGCTAAGGACAATGTTAATTTGATATTTACATTATGAGTGAGTCTGTATCTTACTCAATTATACATACTTGCTAACAAAAAACCAGAAATACACTATGTTCCAAATTCCACATTCCAATATATTTAGGGAACCACACCATAAATTACTTTAGGGCTCTTTTGCATTTATGAACAAGCAATATCTTCCCTTGTTCATATTATATTCCCTATACTATAGTTTGAATTACTAATCACCTCACATGTTAACTGCATTTTTTAGCTCTTTCATTTACTTTTTTTTAATTCTAAAAAAATCTAGCACTGATTGGAAAATCTGAATGATAGCCTAGAAAAGGTTTCCTTAGCAATAACAGGACATTAGGCAGCACAACAAATTTTCATTTTGTGCTGAAGCAGTGCTTACATCAACATCAGCAAACTATTTTCAAAGCTGACACATCAGTAACATTCAAAAAGTTTGAACTTTTCAACTAAGGTAGAGCAAAAGGAACACAGATGGACTAGTAGGCTGCCAACAAGACACATCCTTGATTTAATGTTGATATCTACACAAGGCAACACCTTCAGGAATATAAATCCAAGGTACTGTATGGAAATAAGGGCATTTCTGCATTCTTTACATCCACCTTATCTTTATTTTGGAAATCTGTTACCATGCTCTGGGCCATCCTAGGAAGGAAATTCACAACTCATCTCTTTCCTCTTTGCACTAGCCAACCACATAACATATCTAAAACCCTTGGAATGCTTTTCTGACTTCAAGGGCAAAGGCATGGACATCTCCTGAAAAGACTTTTTCAGCTTGAGCCAGGCTCAGAAGTGAGATAATCTTCCAGTTGCTTTCTTATTGTTAAAGCAAAATGTTCATAAGAATGAGAAATAGTGAATGATGATGCATCCTAGCCAGATGTATTTCTGTTGACCAACCACCTCAAACAAAACATAATGTCAAAGAAGATGTTTTTTCCCTATGTCAATTACATGTGAGAAAATAAGAAATTTTATTCAGAGGTGAATAAAAGCATGAAACACAAATTCCAGAATTTTCAAAAGTGACAGGCTCTTAGCTAGCTGTTTCAAGATTATTTGAATTTATAGGCATTTTACACAGAAAGAATTCATAGCCTTTAATATACTTTAAGATGCATGCATATATATTCTTCTCTGTATTATGTTGGCTATTATCCCTCTAGCCAGATTCCACTGACATAACAACTTTAAAGCATGCATTCTGTCCCTCTTTCCTTCTCCAGTTTGGTTTTCATGGTCATGTCAGAAAAACTCAATCCTGAGTTTGAAAGTTTTCCATCTTTAATTCACTACTTATTCTCCTCTAAAGCAATTAGATTGCACTTTTTAAACTCAGCTCAGTGTTTTCTTTTCATCCATAAACCAGACTAAGAGATTTGCCAGTGCCATGTTCCACTTCAGGTTTCTCATTTTCCCCTGTATGCTCATTCTTAGATATTTTAATTTCCCAGAAAGTCAGCACTGTTTCTTTTTTTTCCCAGTCTAGCAGTAAAGACTTGGCACTCATTCTTTTTTGTCTTTTTCAGTTAATACCAGGAAAGATCTTACACCTTTTCTTTTTTCTTTTCTCCTTTATTTTCTTTGAGCACAATAGAGGAAAAAAAATTAAACCATTTATATGTGTATCAAACCAGTTACGAAAACCAGTAAATTCACTAGCTGCAAGCAAAATATGACTGGAGTAGCTTTTTGTTCTTGAGAAAAACTAGATTTATGCCTGGTGACTTAATTTACTTTGTTTGTAACTGAAATGAAATAAGTCAGCTGGGTAGTCTCCCACCAGCATTTAATAGATCCTTTTTCACATCACAAAAGCACTACAAAATTTGGCACTGTTCTGAATGATTGGCAACTTCTACTCAGGAGAGACCAAAGAATGAAATGCCAAGGGTTTTGCAGGTCAGTGCTTTGCCAGAACTATATTGGAAAGCTTGTTTCTCTCTTTGGAAATGCTATAAGTTGTTTATATATTCATGCGAAATAAAGTGCAACTAAGTAAAAAAAGCTAACAGAAAAAAAATCATCAGGATACTTATTGCTCAAAGTTGATGACAGAAGGAAATAGAAGTATTCTAAATCTATTTCCCCATCTTCTTCCAGAAGTAACACCAAGTTTTGAAAGCTTTATAATGGGAAAAATATCCCCATTGCTGAAATGCTAATGTGTTGGATGCATAATTTTCTAATCTGTTTATTATTAAATAATATTACAGAGAAATGAATCAGCAAATGTGTAACTAAAGTTTCAGAAAATGGTTGCATTATACTGTTACTTTAGCAGGGAGTGTGGAAATGCTCCAATCATAAAAATGACAAATTCCTAAATTCACAGCATCACAAAATGGTGGAAGTTGAAAGGAATTTTTGGAGACAATCTAGTCCAGCTAGACCTGTTAAAGAAGGTTCACCTAAAGGAGGTTGCACAGAATTAAGATCACGCAGGTTCTGAATAAATCCAGAGGAGACTTCACAAAATCTATGGGCAGCCTGTTCCAGTGCTTGGTCACCTTCAAAAAAAGGTTTTTCCTCATATTTGTAGCCCTCAAACTGTATTTCAGTTTGTGCCCATTGTCCTGTCACTGGACATCACTGAAGACAGTCTGATCCCATCCTCTTGGCACCTGCCCTTAAAGTAATTGTACAATTGTAATTGATAAGATCCCTGTTCAGTCACCTCTTTTCAAGGCTAAACTGGCCCAGCTCCCTCAGCCTTTCCTCATAAGATGATATGCTCCAGTCCCCCAATAGTCGTTGTAAGTCTCCAGAAGTTCCTTGCCTTTCTGGAACGGGGTAGCCCAGAACCAAACACAGTATTTCAGACGAAGGCTCACTGGTGCAGAGTAGAGGAGCAGGATCTCCTACCTCAGTGTGCAGGCAATGCTTTTCCTAATGAACCTCAGGACACCATTGGCCTTCTTGGCCACAAGGCCACACTGCTGGCTCATGGACAGCTTGTTGTCCACCAGGAACCCCAGGTCTTTTCCCATAGAGCTCCTTCCCAGCAGGTCAGCCCCCAACCTTATGCTGGTGCGTGGGTTATTCTTCCCCAGGTGCACGACCCTGCGCTTACCTTTGTCAAAATTCATTAGGTTCTTCTCTGCACAGCTCTCCATCCAGTCCAGGTCTCTCTGAATGGCAGCACAGCTTCCTGGGGTATCAGCAATTTCTCCCAGTTTTGTGTCATCTGCAAACTTGCTGAGGGCAATTCTATGCCTTCAATAAATGAACTGAACAAGACTGCCCCCAGGCCTGACCCCTGGGGAACACTGCTGTGGGCCTCCAGCCGGCCTCCACAGCCGGCCTCTGAGCTCCGCCTTCCCCAGACCCACCTCACTGTCCGTTCATCTAACCCACACTTGCTGAGCTTACCTGGGAGCGTGTTATGGGAGACAGGGTCAAAAGCCTTGTTAAAGTCAAGATTGACAGCACCCACTGCCCTCTCCTCATCCACCCTGACAGCCATGCCAACAATACAAGGTAACCAGCTTGGTCAAACATGCTCTGCCCTTGGTGAATCCATGTTGACTACTCCTGACATCTTCTTTGCCTCCAAGTACTGAGATGTGACAACTGGCATGAGTTGTTCCATCATGTTTCCAGGCATGGATGTAAGGCTTCCTGGCCTATAGTTTCCTGCGCTAATGTGACCTAACCTTGAATCCTGTATGCAGTTTCCAGCATCACAATGTAAGATTTTAATCTATTAGAGAATGACCAAAGGAAGGGTATGCAGATGGTGCAGATGGGCCTTGATAGGAAGCCATATACTGTGCAGCTGAGGTCCTTCAGTCTGATCAGCCTGGAGGAGACTCAGGAGAGAGCCCCTTGCAGTCTACAACTTCCTCATTAGGAGAAGGGGCAGGCACTGATCTCTTCTCTGTGTGACCAGTGACAGGACCAGAGGAAATGGTCTGAAGCTGTGTGACAGGAAGTTTAGGTTGAATATCAGGAAAAGATTCTTTGCCCAGAGAATGGCTGGGCACTGGAACAGCTCCCCAGGAAGTGGTCATAGCACCAGCCTGACAGAATTCAAGAAGTGTTTGGACAATGCCCTCAGTCACATGGTGTAATTTTTGGGGCTGTCCTGTGTAGGATCAGGAAATGGACTTTGCTGATCCTTGTGAGTCCCTTCCAACTTGAAATATTCTGTGATTCTGATCCCTAGGTCCTCCAGCTTGCACTCTTTGAAGGCTATAGTGACACTGCTTTTCATCTAGTTCTAAAGTACTTCTCCTCTCTGTGACGTTTCAGAGTGGCTTAGCAGTTCCAGTTAGGTAGGAAAAAACAAGAGTGATAAGGAAAATCAGTATTTTACAGCAATATGCTTGAAATACATTTGGAAACTGAGATATGCTGTGGCTGTCTTGGGTTTCCAAAGCTGACCTGTTCTTTTTATTATAAAAAAGCTATTTTAAAGAGTTTACCTTCAATTTCAGTACTCAGTATCATAGGTTTACAGGTACGGACCTCTTTCATTCATATGTTTGTCAGGTAAATGCAGTCATACATCTTAATAAATGTGTTGTTGTCATTGTTGCTGTAAGAAGTCAACATTTTCTCTTAAACTAAAAAATAAGAGTCTCAGGATTTCTAAGGCTGGACTCGTTTTGGATGGTCTTGACCTCTGGTTTGTCTTGTAAAACAGGAACAGAGATTGTGTAACCACCAGATGACTATTAAGTACTTTGCTTTAGCTTTTACTAAAGCTTTTTAGTTTTTTAGCACTGTATTATGCAACTCGAATTATCATTTATGTATCTCTGAAAAATAAGATAGCAATAATAAGCAGAATTCTGTGTGGGTTGAACTACATGTCACCCTAAAATGAAAATGCATTGTACAAGAGTATAGGCAAAGACAGTTGCCTAACACTAAGATTTAGAAGGTACAGGTGCCTGGCAATAGAGGAGGATTCAGGCTACAAGCAACTCAGAAACAATCAGTTAGCAAGCATGAAACAAATGCAAACCTGGGAATCAGAGAAAACAGCTTTAAAGACAACAAAGTGCACAAAAGTAAGTATCCAGCTTAAGAAAAAGCATGCCATATGTATGTAGTCAATCATTCCAATAATTAATCATTCACATAATGCAAATGCAATACATGAAAGAGAATTGCAAACCAATAACAAGGAAACAAGTTAGTAGATTGCAAGACCAACTTAAAAATTGCACAAAATGGATCCAAGTGTAAGACGACATTACCCCAAAGCTAGTATCAAACTTATTTGGGTCAAGGACATGTCTTAGTGGCAGTTCAGTGTACTCTTCGCGCCCCAAAATTGAAATCATTGCCTGTAGTCTGTAGAAGCAGGGGAGAAATGACCATGACTGCCAAGATACTTCAGAGGTATTTATGCTATTTGTGGTTAGAATGTGAATGCAAATAAGCTACAATAATTAGCCAATCTGAAAAATATGTGTCAATATGCTATGACTGCAGCACCTTCATTAGACTGTCAAGATTTTAACTGTGATAATAGTAAATTCATGGTGCTCCTTGGCCTACATACAATTCATAACTAGTAATCGCCTGGCTGAAGAATGCAGGCAACGAGACAACCAATTTGGATGGAATAATTTGGTAGCAACTGCTGGAGTTATTGTTAACTGCCTACACTATTACAATACACAGCAATGCACTGAAAATTGCGGTAAGAATTAAAAACATGTAGAGTACAATTTCTAATTAATCCAGCTGAGGTTATAGTAATATGTCACTAAATATATTTGAAGTAAGAGCTAAAAAATAATATATATATAGAGAGAGAGAGAAAGGTCATGAAATATTTTAAAAGAATGTTGATTTGGTGTGCCACAAGCTTAGAAAATTATATAGACCATGCTACATATACTATCTTTTAGACACAATCTAAATCTTAGACAGGACTCCCCAAGTAAAAAAAAATAAAGGATACAAAACGTTACACTGCCAACATGAAGATATTGTATAGCAGATTCAATCAAACAACAACAAATGGCACCATTTCTGGGAGATTCAGTGGAAGCAGGGAAGACAGGAGAAAGAAATAATGTACATATCAAATATCATGGCAATAGGAAACAGTGGAAGAATAAATGTCAAAGGAAAAAAAATCTGCAGCCATGAAGAATAATTACACTTTTTAAAGCAATTTGCAGCAGCCTGTGCTAAAGAGATCCTATTGATTTTCATATCTATCTTTATTTATTTATTATCATTCATATATATATATATATATATAAGTAAATATCTTTCTTGAAGTTTCTGCTTTTATTTTAAAACCAGCTATTAATTTTTAGGTTATTATATTCTAATATCACCTTAAAATTCAGCAGTCTGCTGTGTTGCATTTTTAATACTGAAAGGTTAGTATATAACACATCTGATCTATACAAACCAGTGTAAACTATACTTGCTGATATAATGACAAAATTTGCTTTATAAACACAGATGCTCTGTACTAAGAATAACATCCTACTTCCACTCCCTTGTAAGCCTGCATCAGCTTATACTGTATTATAAAAGGGCATAAATTTTTTATTAGTTCACTGAAAGGATATGAAATACACTTTTCTACTTAGTCCCCAGCCATTGCTTTCCTTAATTGCTACGTAATGATTTGAAGAAAAGTGAACCACATAAATATCAAGGTTTGGGGTTTGGAGTTTTTTTTAGCTGAAGGAAGTATACTGTATATTAAAATGCTCTTTGCTAGACAGTCACCCTCGGTAGAATTGATAAGAGTACAATATAAAGCATTGACATTTTTGAAGGGTAAAATCTCTGATCATGATCTCACAGAAGTCAATGCAAGATGTCCTGCTAACTGCAGTCACAGCAGTTCTGCCCCCTCTATCTCCCTGCGGTGGAACCAATAAAATAATTTTGCCGACATTTGTATGACCATCCTTTTTTAGTTTATGTAAGCCTGTAACAAGCAAAATCCAATCAATAACATATACCTGTCTGCACAAGAGATATTAAAGAAATTAAGGAGGGGGAAGTAGGGAGAGCACAGATTTACAATGGCATAATTTATGGAACAGTTTATTGCACATTGTCCATAGTGCATATCTGCTCTCCATATGGTTTCTGTCCTATTTAGCAAATGCAAGCAGACTCTCTAAATGTCTCACTTTAGGGTGTGCAAAAGAAATTGTACTGTATATGTATTTTTGTTATATGTTTCTAATAGAATAAGAATAAAAACAAAGCCACCAAAAAAAAGTCAAGAATTATACTATATCATTTCTGATATCGAGATGGGTGAAAAAAAAGAGAAATAAAATTCCTTCCAAAACCAAAGTAGAAAGATACAGACTTACAAAAATGTACTGCAAAAACAGCTTATAAATTTACCACTTAGCCACATAATAAAAAGCCCTATAAGCTTCTCTGGAATATTTTACTTAAAAAAAAAAAAAAATAAAGATCAAAAAAACACCAAACATTTTGGGTGACAATGACTTAAATCTTTTAAAATCAAAGGGTACAGACTTCCACTTCTGCAAACTGTACCGCAACTAAAAAGAACAAAATCCAAAACTCATCATTCTGCTGCAGTATTCAATGGTCAAAAAGCAGTGGGTGACCTCCTCCCACTCAGAAACACATCACACAAGAACATGAATTTCCAAATTTTTCATGTGTCTGATATGATATGTTTATGAAAGAATTTTTTAATTAGACAATTAAAACAGGGGAGGAAACCTGAGGGGGGAATTTTTTTTTTCTATAGAAATTGTAATATTAAAAGACTGAGAAGCTCACTCTATCATTCCACATATAAAACATGTAGCAGAATAACATCAACAAACATTCAGAAAATAATTATAAACACTCTTTACTCAAGTATTTCAATGAGTGTTAATGATGTGTTGAGAGAATCTTGTTAGATTCTACTAGATTGAGGAAAACCAAAGAGATCATTGCAGTCTATTATTCATGGCATTCACTACAGGTGTCAGAATTACTGGAAGGAGATCTTCTAAGAACATGTAGAATTTTTTTTTCCACGAACTACAAAATTAAAAGGAAGCGACTGACTTATTAGGTTAGGAAATAAACAAAAACCAAGAAATAAGGTCCCATGGAGCATGTTGCACAAATATTTTCCTACTTGTTTCAAGTCAGTTCTGTCCCTGCTTATCAGTCTCAGCTGCAAGTCCCCTATTAATATCTTGATATCCCCCTGTACTTTATGTCTGAGTGTATAATTAAAAATATAGCCATAATAAGTGCCATATTTATTTGAAGCGTATACAAGTGTAAAACTGTGTATGATTTTTAGGCACCACAGGACATCTACCAATGTTTGAAACAATACATTTCAACATGATTACAGAATCTTTAGAGGTGGTAGAAAAGGCTAAACAGCTTGATGAAGTCATGCAAATGGTGTTCAGGACATTGCCAACATACACCAAATTATTAAATGGCCTCCAACAGTTGATTTGTAACTTTATTGTCACTTTAAACTGCATCAGAGAATGCAGAAAAGAAAGTTGTGCCAGTTACTGGATGTTTCAGAAAACTTACTTTTAGCTACTATTATGAATTTACCACAAAAGAGGAAGGCAATACATTTTCTCATTCCATCAAGTTGGCTGGACTAATTTTTATATAGTAAGGTTTCTCTCTTTCCTACCACCTGGGTTGAGAGACTATCTTCTTGATCCAGTTAACAGATATTTCATCACAGAGGTGGAAACATACTTATCATTAGCTCCTGATAATCAAGATATTTTTCTCTTGGAAACAGTCAGAAAGATCACTCAGATTGTGAATCAAATCCAGTGCTGTAATAGGGGAGAAAACATACAAAAGCTCTTTATTGTTCTTTTTTCTGTCAGCCTTTGAGGAGATAGGAGCTGACAGCCACGTGTCAGTTGCAGAAAAAAATAACAAGTTGCAAAAAATAAGGTATTTTTAGCAAAGGAATTAAAAGAAAAATATGAAAGAAAGAAGTATTACTATCTAGATTTTTATTCAGGGATGTAACACTGCTTGCCGAAAAAAGAATAGATGTTATAATTTCTATCTCACAGGCACTAAATAGTCCACAAACAATGCATGCAGATATCCTCAAAAGGCACAGACTTAGTTGGCACCCAAGGTTTATTGACAAAGCCTGTCTAATGGCAGCAGCCATGATATAAATACAGTCTGGATATTAAGACCTTCTTTTAAACCTCTAAATCAAACCAGAATAAAAATTTTCTTAAGTATTAGTTTGATAGTCTGTCATGCACTGTGCTCAGTGTAGCATATTTATTTTGTCTTAGACAGTTTGAAAAACATTTTCCTAGATGAAGATGTAGTTACCCTGTGAGAAGTGAAATTGCTAAAAGGTCAGCCAGGTATTTCAGCTTCAAATTCACAAGTAAGGTTGGTCACAAGAACAAGTTAGTTTCCCATGTTAATAATTTTGCATTAAAGTGAGACTACGTTATAATCATATCTCAACTGCTACCATAAAGTATGACGATTCAGGCTTCCAACCATAGTGTCTTTCTTTTTCGGATGTCTCTCTTACAAAACTGTAGAAAAATAATGCATTGAAGAAAACCTTACTTTTCCAAGGCCCAACTAATCCCAACCTCCACCATCTAGTTTTCTTGCTGAGCATGATGCCATTCACAGATTCATCAAATTTGGGGGAGACCTTAAAGACCATCTAGTCCAACTATCAAACTAGTATCACAATAAGTACCACCCAAACCATATACCCCAAGTGCCACACGTCTTGAACACTTCAAAACATTGCCTGGCAGCTTGAAATATAAATACTAAAAGAAGTTGAAAGAACAACTACAATTCAGATTTACTATAACACTGTTATGAACAATCAGCCCTTATTTCCATGGAAGATAAACGTAATTAGCTGAGAGTTACAGACCCATCAATCAATCCAATCTACTTCTAAAATCAAAGATGTGTTGTTTTTTCAGGACAGATGCTGCTACAATGTCGTATCATTAAAAGAAGTTGTCAACATTTTTCAGGGCATATAAAAAAGCAAAAATTTTGCATTAATTATTTCATGCTTCTGAGAATGTTTCACTGGAACAGACAGGGCATCTTAAAATATTATTCTAATAGCAAAACAGGAAAATTTTCATTATAGCTTTTTTCAGACACAGTGCCTGGAAATTTATTGAACAACTTGAGCACTCTGAGGCACTCAAGAGTAAATGATAACTGAGTTTGGTGAAGTCTAATGTTCCTATGAGGTATGGAGTTATGAGGAGGACACATTTTATAGTCATGTCCTACAAAATACATCTTTGGCAAAAGATGTTTTGTGATATATGTTCTTTCCCAAACTGCATGACTGCCTTTGGTACTTGTTTACAATACTCTTGTCTGTTTATCTGTTTCTTTTTTTCTTTTTTAGCCTGTGAACAATGTAATTAAAGATTGATATTAAAAATACGCAATTAACTATATAGTCATGATGATTGATGCCATCTCAACTATTTCATTGAAACAACTATTGCATTAGTAAACATATGAATGGAAATTAATCTATTGCAAAGGGGTCAATGGGACTTGGAGATAGAGGAGATCGCTCTTTCTCGTTTCAGTGCAATCCTGTTCTTCAGATACCCAGGAGGCGATTGCAGACTGCACTGCTGAAAGCTGCTGGAAAGGTAGCACATGCCCTGCACACCCAGTCCTGTCCCCACAGGCTCTCGCCATCTCCAGCTGCGTGCTCACTTCGCTCTACAGCAACACTTTCAGGGGAAAGAAGAAGGGAAGGATGAGGGAACTGAAAAGGGAAACAGCAAGGGAAGGAGACGGAGAGCTGAAGGGAAGGGAAAGCAGGAGCACAAGGGGAACATGAAGAGAAAGGAAGAGCTGGAGTGTCAGAGCTGTGCATGCATCTTAGTCCAGTGACTTGGCTCCTATTGAGATTGGACCAGTTACAATGCAGGTGACCAGCTCTTCAGATAGCCTCAGTGTGGGCCTGCCCTCTAATAGTTTAGGAGCTATTTGTAAGGACAGGCTTGTCACATTCCCATTCCCTGAGTTTGCAGTTCTCTGTATGCCTGGAGACACACCAGACTAGCACTTTGACCCTTACTTAAGGGCTTGACTTCTTGGCTTGATGTTGCTATGGATAACTGGTTTACGCAAACCATCATCACAGACTTGTTGCATTTCTGTGGCTCAGGTATTGGGGGATGGCACCCTTGCCCTGCTGTGATGCTCATCTTCTCACTCATCTCACAGACCGCTGTCTGTTCTTGTTGCTCCCTCACACCCACTTATTCCCTCCCTAGTGCATTGCAAGGTCATGGAAAGGAAAAATTAAAAACATTCAAGCGCATATAAGCCTGGTCAGCAAGCAGTATAATACAAGATTGCCCTAGTGAATAAAGTAATGACATTGATATAGTTTGCAAAACTTGCACTCAGGATTACAACATTATCATGGTATCCTAGTGATGCCTGTCATTGGGTGCCAAAAAAAAAAGCAAAAACAAACCCTGCATCATGTTTTATTTAGCCTAATCTTTCCCCCTCTGGTTCAGACTACTGTACTTAACAGGAAGAAAATAATAAAGGATTCGGAAATATACATGTGGTTAATTTAAAATGCCAAGCACCATATGTATTAATAAAATATATATAGCATTAGATAAGGCAACCTATTACAGTGTAATAAGCACATAAAAATGAATTGTTGAACAGGCGCAGTGAAAGGAAACATCAATTAGAAAGTCAATTGGAAGGTCAAGATATCAATTAAATGGTTAATGAGCTATTTCTGGAAAAATCAAAGACAACTGCATTATACAGAATCGCTCAGAATATGAGCTAGGAAATAGTTCACAAAGCCAAAGGAGTAAAAGGGCAAATGTGATGTATGAATTAAAAAAAAAACCAAACACATAAATTGCACTGTTATTTGTTTGTTTTTCATGTAAGCTTCAGCTTAACTGATGATACTGTATCCAGTTCATCACCAAATAAAGACAGCTAGCTTTTTCTAGCATATAACAGCCAATAAGATAGAATATTAGCCTTAAAGCAATTAGTCTCTCCGTGGTGGAAATGCTAATGTGATACTAAGCCACATTATCTCCTATACCTTCTTTTTTCTAGTCTACAGACTAGCAAATATAACTATGAGAAAAATAAAGCCAAATTCTCTACTACAATGCCAGATAAAGAAAACCTCAGAGCAGCTTTTGCTTTGCATCTGTAAGGCCTTCAGGTAATTGCTCAGACTCTTTGCATCAAAAATTTGAAAGAGTTCTGCTGTCCATTCACACAGAAGTGATCTTTGGGATTAAGCCCAGTTGTGTTTAGTTAGCTCTCCAAACATATGTAGCATATCCTATCATAATATATATATCATGACTGGATGATTCATGACTCAAGAGAAACTTCTTCTGAATAGGGGAAATTTGCATTTCCATGACTAAGTTGGATGAAGAGCACAGCTAGTACAGTATCCACACTCTAACAATTATGCCTTAGAAAGAGTAAGAATAGCACTATTCTGATGCTATCCCATAATTTTTTCCCAGACCACGAGTATTTCAGTTCATGAGACTTCCAGAGCGTGATGGGAACTATGCAGTAAGCTCCAGTTAATCTCTCCTCTGAGTTCTTGTCCCATGTCTCCTCAACACATGTAAACATTCTGCTCTCACAGCATCAATGTGTACATCCAATCTGCAATCAATATGCATTCAGCCTGCAAAGACTTGCAAAAGTCTATCACCATCTATCATGAAGATACATTCTTTTGTTTTAAACCAGTTTCCTTTCCATAATTTGTGTTTAACAAACCCTGCTTATACCAATGAAGGAGGCATTGAGCAGTCTACTCTCTTTTGACAATAATTCTGCAGACTTCTCCTATGTCTTTTAGTTATTTTCTAAAATAATGAGTCCTATTACCTGCAACTGTACCTAAAATAGTAGATGCAGTCCAAACTTCTGGTTATCCATGTTGCTTTTCTCAGAATCTTTTTTCTTCCACATTTGTGCATTCTTTTTTGAATAAGCTAACCAGAACTCCTCACATAGTCTTCAAGCTGTGGCAAACCATGGATTTATGCAGGTGCATAAATCACATTAATTTTTGTCTTTGTTCCTTTTCTAATCTTTTCTAATATGTCACTTGTTTCTTTGACTGCTGTCAAGCATTGATCTGCTGTTTCCGTGCAGCATCTATCTCAATTTCTAGGCCTTTTTCCTGAGTAGTAACAATGCATTGAACCTATCACTTTATACTAAAAAACTGTTATAATCACTGTTATGCCTCAGTTAATGAAGGTGAAATGCACTGAATTTCACCTGCCATATTGCTGTCCAGCCATTCAAATTTGTAAGTTCTTCTATTATTCTTGCCAGTCACCTCTCACCCTTTTTACATTCTGTAGTTTCGTACCATCAGCAAACTTTCTCACCTTACTGGATTGATCTTTTTTCTGATGTTTTTATGAATTAAAAGATAGATTTTACTACATTAAAAAGTAGATTTTACAAAAAAAAGTAGATTTTACTACATTAAAAGATACAAGAATACTTGCAGAACTGCCACTGTGGCTTCTCACACTGCAATGATTTACCCTCTAAGCCAAGCCATGAATTATTTATCCATATCAGACCTTCCATTTTTCTACATGGATGTTGAAATCCTTAAAAAGCCCTTTGGGAATCCACATATCTACCACAACTTACTAGTGTATTGCATAACACATTCAAAACACTCAAAAGCAATTTAAAGCAAGATTTCTCTTTAAACAAAGCTTGTTCTTTTTCAAGTTTGTTTATCCCATGTTCACCAGCTGGTTCCCTGACTATAACCAGGTTGAGTCCCTGGCTCAGTAAAGACGTGACGCATACAGATACAGACATCTTTCCGAACACTGGCAACACAATTCCCATCTCACAATTCTCAAGTACCAAGGTAGTTTTACATGCTCTTTTTATCAAATAAATTATTTCAACCCTGTGCTAGAATTTTTAGATGCATAGCCTCCTATTCTAGGGTCCTACTGCTGTTTGTACTATTTCTTCAATGGTATCAGTATGACAATGTCTATTTGTACCATTACAACTTCACTGTTGCTGTTGTGGAAGTCTTCAGCTGGTCTTTAGAGTTCTCTATCTAAGTCTGTATGTTCTTGGCTGTGAGCCAACAGAGCAGTCTCCCCTACCCTCCTGAAGGATCTTTTTATAATTCTCAAGACCTTCTTTGATTTCACGCCTCCGTTTTTGGAAAGGGCAAGGCTGTAGGTAGCTTCTTGCCATTACTATATTAAGTCTCTTGAAATTTATCATACCAGATGTCTTATCTTTCTTTCAGCATTCTCTTCAGTTAATCCCTTCATTTTAAAAATAGCATAAAAATTGCTTATTAGAGCAATTCCACTCTGTAAGAGTTAAAGAATAAAATTAATATAAATAGGATTAATGTAATTTGACTATACATATTTGTAGTATTCACAGAATTAGCGCCTCTAGGCTCCTTTATGTCAGAAATAAATACATACTTCAAAACTGTGATTTACCTCACCAGTTTCAGACACTTCCTCATAGGAATTATATACAAAAAATTACATGGATGTATTTATCTCCATTACAGAGAAATTGATGTAGATCACGGGTAGTGGTGCAGAAACAGCGCATCCAGTGATGCCACAACACAAGCACAGAATTCACTCCATAGGGAGTTGGCTCTGCTTGTACTCAAGACAATACAAAACAATTTATTTTAATGTTGACCTCTCAGGTTCACTAGATAATTTGCTCTATTAATCTGTTTTGTGGATAACTTGAAGATATTTAATTATTTATTGAATCTTAATTCTGACCTTCATTTAGTCACCATAAATTTCTGTCTAACCAGTTAAATCAATCAGAATAAATTAACTCACAGATACATTCACTTCATTTGGAAGACATCCAAACAAGGTATAGACAGATAATTTTTATTCCATCAAATAATGTACAGTGATTCAGAGAAACACAGTATAGAAACATCCAGTAAAAAACTCACAAGGTTTTTGACTCATCTTTCAAATACTCAAATGTAGCATCTTAGCAAACATTCTAGCCCAGTTCTCAGTGCAAATACAAAAAGTCGTCAAGAACCAAATGGGTTCACCAAACTAAAAAATGTACAGCTGATTTCTGATTGTTTAGTAAAAATATTACCTCTTCATTAAAATATTACCTAAAATATTACCTGTGCATTAAAAATATCAAAGGCTATGATCCAGCTATTTGATAATCCATGATCCAACTATGGATGGTTATGCATTTTAATTCCCTCAAGTTTGAGATTTTTGCTTTTATTACCACTTTATCAATTATATTAAATAAAGCTCGTGTTGATACAGTCTGCAGAAACTTATAATCTTTGAGTTTTATGTAGGAGTACAAACACCCACCATGACAACTAGAAATTAATAACATACTAAAACACATCTAAGATTTGTATTTTCAAGAGATTTCATTTTACTGAGAGTTGCCATGAGTTAATCCACGTAGAAGTTCTTTCTTATAACCACATTACTATGTCTAAGCAGTCCTTTATTTGTTGTACATATAGGAAGAAACTTGAAATCAATTTTCTGGGTCTGAGGTTGCTTTTTGTTTTCTTTTTTTGTCCACACTGTTTATTTTACTAATTGTTTTTGCATAGGTGTTAGGCAGATTTTTTTGGAGAGCTGAGAACAGATGGAGAGTTAGGATCAGAAAAGAAATATTTCAACTATATAAAATATTACAACTGTTTTGAAACCTGCTTTAATCGCCACTCATTTGAAGGACTGTAATGGAACTGATCTTTTGGGGGCAGAATTTTTCTGGTGCCATTTACCTTCAAAGCTAGCTAGCTTCAAAGGTAAAAAAGAAAATAAAGTGTCTGAAGAGACCCATCTTTTCTGAGACCTCAGGTGAATTTTGGAAATTGTATGTGGTAATGCCACTGTCTACCATACTCCTATGTAGTCAGGTCACTCAAAATTTATCTTTCACAGAACTTCACATCACTTCACAGTCCTAATTGTTCCTATTCTCATTGTCAAAACAGTCATTTTGTGGACCTAGAGAAAGAAATGGAAAAAGGAGCCCAGTTGCTATTCCTAGCTCTTTCACAGTATCACTGATATTTCACACAGATATTTTTATATCTCAGAGATGATTGTATGAAACAGACATTGTTCCATGTATGTGCCATCTTTCTCATCTGTTTGATGAGGAACCTTTTGAGTTCACATTTGATAGCTGTTAAAAAAAAATCGAGTTTCTGTGAGCTTTGAGATTTCCTAACAAAAGCCAGTAAACAAGAGCAAAATATTAGTACTCTTCCTAGTACTAGGAAATGACTGTTTTTCTCAAAGGAGCTGTAGAGCAGATATGCATCCCAAACCAGCCAGTTTCTGGCTTACTCTGCTTTTATTTTGTCCGTGCTATTTATCTGATAAGGGGAGGGTGGAGGGAAGCTTACACAGCGAGTTTGGGGTTTTTTTGTTTAGTTGCCTTTTATTTAACATTTAAAACCAGAAATCCACATTACAATTCTAAAGAAATGTCTGAAGCAAGATCACTGCACTATCACAATACCTTTATTTCTGATCCATACAGTAGAATCTGTCACTTTACTGAAAACATTTGGACATTACCATCAACAGTCATAGTGAAATGGTCTGTTTTCCTGACAAATCAATTAATCTAAATTCTCTAAGCTGCCACTTTGCTCTCAAGAATTTAAACTTGTAGTCATTTTTCCCTTAAATATGAAGACAACCAGAAAACTCTTAACATGCACAAATTCATGACATATGAAAAAAAGCAGAAAGAGATGAAAGTTATGTACTGCTACTGGTTAGCACTATTACATAACGCTAAACAGAGAACTGTGGAACTTCCTCCTAGGTGTAATTTTTTTGGGAATTATGAGGAGTTGCTAGATAGGACCAAATGTTGGATTTTACCCATGCAACCTGTAGATCAAAGAAAAACTGGAATCTTAGGAAGCATTTAAGCAGTACATAGAGAAAAAATTACTTCAGGATATCAAGATGCATTTCAAGTCTACAGCTTGATATTCCCTTACTGCAAAAGTCAGATCCCCCTGGCTCACAACAGCCCTGGTGATGGGTGGTTTATGAAGAGGTTGCTACTCATTACACAAAATGTGCATATATTGCATACACTGAAGTCCTATTTCAGTGCCCACATTCTGATCAGAGTTCTGAATTAATTTAATTTTAATTATGGGCTGATTGCCCAACATTTCAAAAACAAGGTTTAAATTCTGATAAGGATCCCTACATGCATGACCACTGTGCCTCTGAAGTCAAAAAGACCTAGGGAGGAAACAGCCCAAGAAGAGCATAAAAACCCACAGGATCCCAGTTTGGGTTTATACAGTCAGTGTCTTCTACAGCTTGTCAGTGTGTAAAATTTGGGATTCATAATTGCCATATACTTCTTTGTAAATCTCCTGTACTTTCCTATACATATTCCAAGAAAAAAGAAAGAGTAACACTTTTTGTTAGCAATGTTTTTATACATTAATAAAGCACAAAGCTGTAATGAAATTATTCTACCTAATAAACTAGTAAAGAATTGACATATAAGTGGTATGTATTGCAGTTTCAGGAAAAAAAAATGTGATTAATATTTAATTTTTTTATTCCAACTATGAGATTCAGTTTTTAGCAGATATTTTATTAGGAATGATTACCTAAAATAGAAAAATAAAAACTATATTATGCTAAAGGTGTCTAATGAAGGATTTTCAGTCAATCTTTGATGGACATAAATACACTAAGGTCTTAATTACTGAGTTAGAAATTCATTTTTGCACCACTTATGAAAACAAGTTAAAATCGTAAAATATATTGTAATAGTACATTAAAAGGTTTTGAATCCAAGAAAGAAATTTTATTTGCAGAAAGTAGTAAGTAGTTCATATATATTATTGAATTAGCTCAGTATTTTTGTAACTTTTTGAAATAATACATGGGTATTTTTGTACATAGCTATTTTCAGTAACATTACTATAACAAATTATTTAGGATTCACTCATTTTGTCACTTGAAACAAAATTTCTTGATGGTTTTAAAAGGATTGAATCCACAGTGTCTGTTAGGTCAACTGTCATATTTTCAAGAGGTGAAGTATGGGAGAAATAAGAACTTCAATTTTGTTTCTCAGCAATGTAAAATTTCAAGAGTGAAATTTTGCCATTATTTCCCAACAGTTTTTGCACATTCTTGGTCAAATTCAGGCTGAAATGTGCCCTTCCTGAAAAGAAATGCAAGTCTTGTAAATATGCATGATAAAAGTAAGTCCCACATAGGTACACATTTAAAATACCAAAATACACAGGTCTCACATAGGTATACATTTAAAATACCAAAAATATAGCAATATAGCATTATTCCATCAAATATTAATCAATATGTATCCATATAATATATCTATATATCAATATATAATCAATATATATCAATATATGAATAATGTGTCAATATGCATCAAATACTAATCAGAAATCTTAGATAAATAAATATTGTGCATTAGTTCTTGATTGCTTACTAATGTGGTCTGATGGTGATGCTCATTGTAGGCCTCTCACTAGATAGCTAACAGTGCATATCTAAGAAACAGCATGATATCAGTATATATCTGTTTTTTGGATTCACTAATGCAGAACCTTCCAAGCAGAGTACTTGCCACCTGTGGTTTACTAGTCTGTCCCAGCATAGTCATCACTTTCTATTCTTAACTTTTATGAAGCATTTACCTTCAGACAAAATTCCCCTACATCAGCAGAGTAGCTACTGAGCAGCATCATATCATACTGCCTTTTATAATTTTTTTAATAATACTGTATATAGAGAAAACAGTGGCACAAAATTCTGTATATTAAGAAACATCATTAACCTCTGGCTAACCCATGAGATTACTTATCAAATTCAGGTGTTCATCACCTCTCACAAAGTGATCCAGGACTGCTACCTCTTTTACTTGAGGTGGCACCTAAAGGAAGTTATCAAACTAGTATATACAAATATTTAATATTGTATCAATACCTGTATGCTTGAATTAGTGCCTTTTTACCATTTAAATGGAATGTGTTGCTTCAACCTCCATTATTTCTCTCTATCTCATCTTTTGTTATATTCAATAGTTAGGCAACACTGCAGGAAAACAAAATTTCTATAGATGGATTTGACGCATAATAATTTATAACTACTGGGTGAGCAGTATATCATATATGTTATAGCTTTAAAAAATTCAAGGCACTTAAAATACCCCAAATGACATGACAATTGTAAATCAAGAGTAGAAAGTGAGGTGATATAGCTTATAGGGATGAACAATTCTCAAATTCTCTAAACATTGTGAGTCTGAAGGTCTTGTAATCTTGCAGATGCAGAATGATTAGCCATTTCATTACCAGAAATTTTAAAATATTTAGGTGGCATGATCTTTTATAAGGTTGAGATTCTGGTTCTGTAGAGATATTTACTCATCCTTTAATAACCCAAAGCTGTGCATGGCTTTAAAAAATCCTCAACTCACAGCTGAGTCAAGCAAATTCCTGTTCTCTAGCCAGAAGTTCAGTATTAGCCTGAATAACAGTCTTATGGATAATTCAGCAAATGTTATATCAAGAGTCTTTACATTTTAGATAATCAGCTCTCAACACTCTGTGGAAGAGTTGACGCACCTGAGGGACAGGATGCCATTCAGAGGCACGTGGAAAAGCCTTATAAGTGAGCCCATGGGAATCTTATGAGACCAAGGGCAAGGTGCTGCACCTAGGCTGAGGCAAGCACCAGTACCAACACAGGCAGATCAGAGCAGCACTGGGGAAAAGGACTTGGAAGTGCTGGTGGGTGAGAGGCTGGACCTGACCCAGCCATGGGCACTCACAGCCCAGAAAGCCAAATGTGTCCTGGGCTGCACTAAAAGCAGCTCTGGTGAGACCCCACCTGCAGTGCTGCATTCAGTTTTGAGGTCCCCAGCACAGAGAGGACATGAACCTGTTGAAGAGGGTGCAGATACAGGCCACAACAGCAATCAGAAAGCTGGAGGACCTCTTATGAGGAATGGTTGGTAGGGTTGGGGAAGAGAAGGCACCAGTGGGACCTTATTGGGATGTTTCAATGCTTAAATAAGGTGTTTATAAGATGGGAAAAGGAGTAACAATTTTGGACTAAAAGAGGGTAGACCCAAACTAGATGTGAAGAAAAAAATTTTATGATGACAGTGAAATATTGGGCCAGGTTGTTCAGAGAGGTAGCATATGTGCCATCGCTGCAAACACTCAAGGTCAGGTTGGTCAGAGCTCTGAGCCACCTGATCTAGTTGAATACATCCCTTGTCATTTCAGTGCTGTTGCATTAGCTAACTCTTGAAGGTCACTTCCAACCCAAAACACTGTAAGATTCTCTGATCCTTTACCACAACTATAACAATTAAATTACGCAATATATAAGTATTTATGTAATAAATTATTACACTAACATTAGTGAAAGGAGTCAGGGGAGAGAATAACAGGTAGCTTATTGTTATGTAATATTCAGCTTATTTTACTGACAAAACTATGACTATAATTATTAGCAGGCATTGGCATTACATAATGGAAGCTATTTCCACCCATCCGGAGATGATGCTACCAGTTAAAGATCTTATCTAATTAATAAAATTAGACTTGGTAACAAATATGTTTAAACAGATAATTTTGCCTCATCTCTTGCCGAAATCTGCTCCAGAGAAGATTTTTCAGGGAAATTCTGCATGGTTTGCTCATAGAGGACAACATCTCCTCCAAGAGTGCAGAACAAGCACCAGGTGCTGCTATATCTTCAGCTACATACATTTTCTCACCTTTTCTCATCAGAGAAGCTGCAGTGAATAGTAAATATGGAAATAGCAATCTTCTCAAGACTGCATCTGAGGTTAAAAAAGCACTAGGTTGTTTTAATAAAAATCCATACATTATCCAGGTAAAAGACTGTGAAGCAGAGGAAGGATGATGTACATTTCTCACATCTCCTATCTTATTTACCTACTGAAACTGTTACTAATGTTGACTATTGGGTTTGCATGGCCTAGGTTTGGTAGCAGGGGAGCTACAGGAGTGGCTACTGAGAGAATTTGCCAGAAGCTTCCCCTACACCCAGCAGAGCCAATCCCTGGTGGTTCTGAAGATGGACATACCACAGTCAAGACCAGGCCAATTAGAAATGGTGGCAATGCCTCTGCGATAACAGATTTAAGAACAAAGAAAAAAATTAGTTATTGCAGTTTTAACTGCAGCCAGAGAAGAGTAGAGCAAAAACATGTGATAGGAGCAACTCTGCAGACACCAAGGTCAGTGGAGAAGAAGGGCCAGGAGGTGCTCCAGGCACCAGAGCCCACATTCTCCTCCAGCCCCTACTGCAGCCCATGATGAGGCAGCTGCACCCATGCAGCCCATGGATGGCTACAGGGACGGCCACAGGGATGCAGAGATCCACTCAGAGCCCATGGAGGAGCCTCATCCCAGGGGAGCTGCATGCCTGAGAGGAGGCTGTGGCCTTGTGGGAGGCCAGTGGAGAGAGGGCCCCTGCTCCTAGGCTAGAGCAGCCTATTCTTTGAGGACTGCGCCCCATAGAAGAGTGACCCATGCTGCAGCAGTTTGTAGAGGACTGTTGCCCATGGATGGACTCATATTGGAGAAGTTCACGGAGATCTGTCTCCTGTGGGAGGGACCCCATGGTCTCACTGGGTAAGGACTCCTCTCCCTGAGCAGGGACATTAACAACATGTGATGAACTGACCATAAGCCCCAATTCCTGTCTCCCTGTGCTGCTGATGGGAGGAGGTAGAGCTGGGAAGAGGTTTGGGAGGAAGCCGTTTTTTAAGAGTTGACCTTACCTCTCATTATCCTGATCTGATGTTTTTAGTAGTAAATTCAATTCATATCTCTAATTTCAAGCCTTTTTTTCCCTGTGATGGTACTTTATGAGACATCCCTCCTGGTCTTTATTTCAACCCGTGAACCCTTTATATTTTTTCTCCCCTGTCTGGATGTGGAAGGAAGAAGTAGAGCCACTTTGGTGGGTGTCTGGCTTTCGGCCAGGGTCAACCCACTACATATGGAACAACTCCTCACAGTTGTGGTGAAACACATAATTAATACACTGGGGAAACTGATATACCTTTCTTTGTGAAAGCAGAAATTCTACACAGAAGGTTTCTAAAATTAATGTTCCTCCTTCTGAAGGAAGCTGATTTATATAGATTATTTCTGATAATAAAGATTATACCTTTGCCAGTAAATTTAAATCAGAAAAAAAGATCTATTTTGGGTGAATTGCTCCTAGCACATGTGCATGACATTCTTCTTGTCAGAACAAACACAAGCAAGACTTCCATCACATCTGGCAAAAATCATCATTCAGTATGTTTCTCATATTTCCATTACCAGCTTTTCTTTCTCTGGGGAGAAGTTCAGCTCCTCAGTTAGCCTGTCATACCTGGGCTTGCATAGAATCTGGACAACCAGTGCAGAATATTCTGCGTAAATGAGATACTGGTTTCTAAATAGGCCTCTTCCCTGGTGCCTTAATACTCTAAATAGATATGGACTTTAATGTGCAGCATAAAAGAAAATTCAGACTTAGTTAGTCTTTAGAGGCTGCTAACTAATGTCTTTCTTCTATGAACTATAGAAAAGAGATTTGGGAGACTTCTTTTTGTACATGTTTTTAAATGACAAAATGTATGGAACCAAAAAAACAATGATAAGTGGGTCTCTACTTGGAGAAAAAAAGTCACTATGTTCAAAAAATTTAATTTAAAAAAAGGTTGAAAATGAAACCTTAAAAGTTAATCACAGGAGACCCCATCAAACACCAGAATTATCAAGAATATTCATTCTTTTAAGCCTACACAAGTTTAGTAATGAGCTTTCTATTTTTAGTCCTTCAAAGAAATGCAAAGTTTTAAGCTATCAGTAATAACTTGCTTAGGATTGGGTTTTTTTGTTTATTTGGATTGTTGTTGTTTAGTTTTGTTTATTGTCCATTTTTTTAACATTTGCAATATTTCTGTTAAAAAACCCCCCAAAATAAATGAATTTATGTAAAATCAGATTAGACTTTGCAAAGCAAAGCAATGTATTTGCATTTGATCAGAAATCAAAGTTCCAGAAAGAAAAGTGTTTCAGTTGCAATATTTACTCTCTATGCATTTAATATATAAATACATGTTTTCCAAATATATTATGACACACACATATTATCTAAACATATCCACACACTTTTCCCAGACAATATAGCTACTACCTGGAAGGCTGGAGAAGTTGAGAAAATGTTAAGCAACTAACCTGTGAATGATTCTTACTCTAGGCTTTCAAGGATCTTTCTAAAACAGATTAATCTCATTCATGTGTACAACTTATGAATGATTAATCAATTTTTAATTTTAAAAAATGTAATTATGCCTTACTTAGAATTTTAATGCATATGTTCTAATGACAGAGAAGACCACTATTGTCATGTAAACTTCATGCTGATTGCTACACAGTCCTCTAACTACAGATTCGATATAAACAAATTTTTGTGTGAAATAGAAAACAGAAACAGAATGTTTCTTTTACTTTGAAACAGCAAACCTGAAGAATAGAATTCATAGATTTATTTTTCTAATAAGCTTTAAATCTGTAATTGTCATGTCAGTTTGTGTTGGCTGTATCTGTCTGCCAGCAAGAGACAGTGACCACTTACAGTGATTACAAAGTACACCAAATGTAGTATATATGTCATTTCTCCACAAGAGCTTGTTGGCAGCTTTGATCGACTTCTTTTTGATTACACCACAATCACCTCATTCCACTGCAGCTACTCTCACTTTTGCTCTCTCTCCAGGGGTTCAGATGTCACTGCTGTATACCTTAGCAGATGAATCAGTTTTCCTTTTGTTAAATCCTCTTCCTGGGAAGATGAATCTACTCATTGATTTTGACCAAAGACTGGGTTTTAAAAAGGGTAGAAGAGACTTCTGACCTTTCGAATGATCAGATTAAGGTGGTTATTTTCACATTATTAAGTAATCAGGGAAGAAATACATTAAGCAAGAGTTTAGTTCACAGGCTGTTTTGCTGGCTTCTAAAAACTGTTGTGCACTGACAGCTAACCTAGATTCCATTTCTTCCTTTTCCTCTGAACCACAAGGGAAGCTAAAATGCATTTTCACATTGCATTTTGCCTAAAGGCTCTCAGTAAAATTTAATTTTCTTACTGCATTGATTTTTCCATTATAAGTTGTAGGAGTCTAATGATATCTCATAAGAATTTTTACTGTTAAGAAAAAAGGATGTGAATGATTTAGCAATAGTAACTTCAAGTGATAGAGGACTTATTCCTAAAAACCTTCAATCTGTCTATTTGATAGGCAGATTTTGAAAACTCTATGCCATCTCACTATCCATTGGATGGCCTGAAGTTAGTTTCTTAAACAGCTTCATGAGGACAATATGTGATCCAGTTTCATCAACATTTCTGAAAACCAAAATTAAGCTATCTAATTTTGGAGTTGAAAATAGTGCTTAAAAATTAACAGGCAACAAGGAAAGAACGCAGCTGAGAGATCCAAAAAAACCAAAACCATTTCTGTCTTGCAGGCTACATTACACTCACTGAAGACTGACATCCTTATTATCCCAAATACTTCAAGTTTGTCATATTATTTTCGTTATGCTGGACAAAGAATATCCTACATCAAAAAAATATGACAAGAGTCCTGGAAAAAAAAAGAAAACTTGCAGGCTGACTCTTTCATTCAAAACAATTGTATCATCACTAAAGCTGCAGAAAATATGCCTGAAAACAACTGGTGTGACAGACTATGACACTATGAGTGCCAGAGCAAGCAAAGCAGAGGTTTTCAAGTCCTTGTGTTCCACACAGGAGATTTTCTTACTTATTTCACTTTGTCATGGATTTGGTAGATAGAGATGGAAAAAATGTACAAATATACAATATATTAAATTAAAATAAAAAATAAAATTCAATTCAATTCAATTCAACAGCATACAGCCTGCTGACTGCTCTTCTTAGTAGACAATAATCTGATAGGTATCTTCCTCCTTATTTTCTGAAGATTTGTAGAAAGCTGGAAGAATGGCCAGTTTCTTGTTTTCTGTGGTTTTCTTTCACAGTTAGTGCTCATAGAAATAGTAAAATGGGCCTTATTAGAGATGCTGGAAACAAATTAAGGAACATCTCATATCTAGTGAAGTCACCAGGGGCATATTTTCCTTTTTTGAAACCTGGAAAATAAATTGAGCTGAAGAGCAGACCTCACAGAAATCCAGGTCTGAAGTAGCTGCACCACAATTCACACAAAACACCTACACAACTTTTCATATTCAGTCAGTTGCAGGACTTTTTTTAGTTTTGTCATCATTGCGGCTGTATGCTTACTTTACTTAGAAAAGGTGTCTTGGTTGTTGTTTGGGGGGAGTGGGGTGGTGTTTGTGTTTTTCCTTTTTTTTTTCATTATGGAGCAAGTATTTCCATTACAGAGTCACAATTTTCTGATAAAATATATATTTTTTTGCTAAATGCTTTTTCAGCATATTGGACATCTAGAACAAAAATGTTAAGTGCACTAAACCACTAACCTGTCGAAAAAAATTTATGGAGATTTATGAAGCTTGGTGCTTGGATTACCCACTCTTATCTGTCATAAAAACCAAACAAATGTAAATACAAGAAAAGGAGTTTCACATAGTGTATTAAACCATACAGTTATAACTACAAGATTTTAAACACAAGTAGTTGTAATAAAGTCATCCAATGAATTAAATATTGTAATTAGACAAAACTATCCTATGTTTAGAATGGGCTTAATAGATTTTTGTATAGTTCATTGGACCAACAAGTCCTGTTTGGACAAGAGCTAGACACGACCATGACTGTTATAGAAATGATGCACAAAGATTAGATTCTTTATGGCTCAAATACTGTGTAAATATGTGTGATACAATAATTTAGATGACAGATTTTGCATGCCTCCATGGTGTGTGGATTTCTTTTTTAGTGAGCTATCTCTACTGTGCAGTAAAATTGTACATCAATACACCTACTCTATCAGAGAAGCTGAGGCTGACATTCCAGACTCTTATTTTTAAAACTGCCAGAGCTTTAGCCTCTCTCTAAATAATGGGCATGTCAATACATTAAAGGGGGAAATTCACCCCTTCTTGGCTGGTATCACTTCAAAGTGTAAAATCAACTCTGTATATTTTAAAATTAAACACAACACTTCAAATTTAGCCCATATAATAGTTTTCTTCTGTCTTTCCTGAGATTTAGAGTCATTCTGTTGTACAGACATCATACTAACAATAGATGTCTTAAAAGAGTGGGGAGAGTCTCACTTCCCCCTCCCATTTGAATCTAGCTTCTAAGACAAAAACAAATCAGCATGTTAGCTCCTAACACAAGGAAGAATCCCTGTCAACACAGTCTCACCACAAGCAAGAGCACTAAACACCAGCAGCTGCAACGAAACACTCCTACCTTCTCAACTGTCCCATTAATACCCAAAAGATTATTCCTTCTCAAATGAGAGATTAACTCACACAGTTCAGGACACCCACACTGTCTGAAACCAAAGGCGAGACTGGGACAGTCAGCGTCATACCACTCTATACTCAGCAGCCTTATTCTCTCCAAAATTATCAATAAATATAGGCTGGAGGTCTTAAACTTCTTCCATAGTTCTGGCAGTGAGGGACATCTGATAAAGGAATGTCTGGATATTTGAGGCTATCTTGCTGGATATTACATGACAGGTTATGACCTGCCTTAAACTTGGGAAGTGAATCACTTCTTGTCAACACAGCACAGTTAAGTACAGGCACAGCATATCTGATAAACAAAGACTTCCCTAGCAAATATGCAATGTTCCTGGCATGCACAAGGTAGTGACTGCCCTTATTTCCAAAATAACAAGCAAGAGAGAAGGGGGATAAGGGGTGAAGAGAGGTGTGGGCGAAGCAGCAACTACAGAACTGAATTAAGATGAAATATCCTGAGAGATTATACTTACATAAAATATAATTTAAAAAATATGAACTACTCTTAGGAGCCAAACATGGAATACAGATCTGCCTTACATAGCAAAACATGCCAGTAGCTGTAAACAGAGTTAAGATCATACAATGCATTTGGTTTTCATACAATGATCTGCTGCAGCTGAGGAATCAATAGAAATCTTTTCTTGTGAATATCTAATGTGATACTACAGAATTTCAAATATTAATACAAGACCAGTCTAATTTATAAGTTAAGACATGGAGGGATATATAGTGCTGTTACATATTATTATTAGCATAGTATTACACATTATGGTATTAATAGGCTAATGATACATTATATAATGTAATTTTATATACAAAAATGTGTTTCTGCATAAATCTCTCTTAAAATACAGTTGACAAAAAATTAATATTACATCTTTAACTAATATCAGGTATGATGAAAGTAATACCTCAAAATGAAGAAATAAAGATTTCGTTCACTGTACAAATAATTCAAAAATCAGAATTCTGCTATCTTCATACAGATGAGTCAAGTCCAGTTGCTTAAGATGCTCTGAAATGTGTTTCACACTACAGAAATTCTTTTATTGACATATGGAAGTGCTGAATACAGAAACATCTAGTGGGGTTTTACTAGGGTCATCTCTGTGAAGACTTCTGCTGGCTTTTAATTTTTACAAATTACCTAGATTTGTAAATTTGCTGATAATATAAAATTTGGAGGAAAACTGCATCCTTAGCAAGTAGTAAGACAAGTTTAAATTAATCCTGATTTTTTTCTGTAACTCAGTTGAGATGCAGAAACTCAAATTTAATGTTCACAAATATAAAGCACTAAAAACTGAACTTGAAAATACTAAACTTGGACATTATATGAGAAGATTTATACTAAAACAAGAAATCTGATTTATAGTAAATCACAAAAAAAAATATTGTGTATATTTCATGTATTCATTTAGATATACCAAAGCAAGATAGGGAAGCAATCTAAAATTCTTTAGAATTTCAGGTTGCAGATTTGTCATGTTGCACATTCATCTGGCAAGCTCTTGGAATATTCTGTGAACTTTTCATCATGACATTAAAAATAATGCATTTTTCACACTTAATCATTAGAGATAAAAGTAAAATTAGTCTCATTTTATAGGTGAGAATTTGAAATAAATCTGAAAAATAAACAAATTAAAATCTCTCAACTTTTGTAAAAGGATAAGGAAGTGATTTAACACATCCATACTTATCAATCAAACAGACTAACTTCAGAAATAGTATTTGGTAATGGAGGAAAATATGAAAACTAATTTTAACCACAGAAGCACTGAACGATTTGGGTTGGAAACAATTCTAAAATCCAACCCACCTGCCATGAGCAGGAACACTCTGCACTAGACCAGTTTTCTCAGAGCTGCATCCAACCTGGCCTTGAACATTTCCAGGCATAAGGCATCCACAGCTTCTCTACCTTATCTATTTCATTGCCTCACAACCCTCACGGTGAAGAATTTCTTCCCAAGATCTAATGTAAACCCACTCTCATTCAGTTTGAAGCCATTTCCCCTTGTACTATCATGACAGCTATCTTGTGAAAAGTCTCTCTCCAGGTTTCCTGTAGGCACTCAGGATACTGGAAGGCTGCAATAATGTTTTCCTGGAGGTTTCTCTTCTCCAGTATGAACAACATCAACTATCTCAGCCTGTTTTCATAGAAGAGGTGTCCCAGTTAAATAATAGGCCTAACCTGTGAAGTCTGGAAGAAGAAAATCATATTCTTCTCCCACTTTTGACAAGAGGAGGCCAGGACAATCTTATATATGGACTAACTTCTTGTTTTTACATTTCTTATCAAAGAATAAATTTTGTATGGAGATTACATGATCTATTACTCTGTTTTTGGTATGTTCTGGCTCATTTCTTTTAGGCTAAAAATTTGAACAAATGAAATTGATATTAGATATTAATGTTAGATATTAGACATTAGATATTCATCATCATCATCATCATCAAGAACCATACTTCTGTTGCCTATTAGAAACCTCCAGAATTCTAGGCATTGGGCTACACCCTCAACCCTGGGTTTGCTTAACAACTCACATATCACTGGTTTAGACAGCTGGCTTAAACAAGCTGTCTACTCTTTTGGAAACATCTATTTCGGGATTTAAAGTAATACTGCGCCACAAAGAGAAGTCATATACAAGAGATTTGGAGTTCTGGATGTACAATGTTTTAATGTCCTTCCTATTTGGACCTGTGTTGTCAAACAGCTTACAGAATCCTGTGGCTTTGTCAGGATCCCAGAGTGTATGAACAAAGTAGAAAACCACACAAATAATGCAGATGAGAAAAATACTTACATAATAAAATATGCATTTATCTCTTTTCTTTTGTAAGGCAACATCAAGAAACCAATATGACTGTGTCACCACATGCAGATGAGGTCAGTGGGATCCCACGCACATTTATGTGCAAAACCCTTACACACACAGAGACACACAGTTTCAGGAAGGTTGCTGCATTAAATTAACTTCTCCTCTTCACATCTCATTCTTTTGAAACACTCTTCTTTGGAAGAAACTGTCAACAGGGACTTTATTTCAACATTCCTTTTCCTGTTTAATTTGTGGCATATTAGAAGCAAGATGAATTTGAAGAATTAAATATTACACTATGCGTCCTGCTAACAGAAAACCATGGAACACTTTAGACCACTGGCTCTAACCTCATAAGTCTTCCATTCAATTCTGGGTCCACTCAAATTTCCATTCAAATAGTTTCATAAGAGATATTTACCCCTGACACAACAAGTTGCTGAGTATCTTCAGTGCACATAATTTTGTATTCTATAGTAGCAAGACAGTCAGAAGGCTGTTTCCTGACAGTGCAAATATGTTTGCTTGCTTTTTCTTTTTTAATTTATTTTACCTGTTTTCATTCTGCTTGCAAATGTGTCTACATTCATATGAACAAAGTGAAAAATAATTCATACATGCTCTGAACAAAATGCCATGACTATTATGTGTAACAAGTTTACATTTATTTCTTCATTTAAGAAAACCAACACATTTTGTCTGAAGATAACAAAGCATTCAGTTTTTATATATTATGACATGATTATCCTGAATGAAAGAAGTAACACATAATCAGAAACTCTAAAATTCCGACTGTTATTCTCAGCATTTCCGCCAGGAATCAATACTTCAGTGGTAGTTCAGGGTCATTAAGTCAAAAGTGATGTCAGATGTCATCTTCAACTGAAGATAAGTGCATTTAAGATAATTATATTTTGCCTCCTATTTTAGCAGTTAAACCCCACTTTTGAATATCAAACACTCTTAAAACAAAAAAAAAAGAACCTATTAAAAACCCCCAAAAACAAAACACATGCAACTTTTTATCAGCTGAATTTGTGTTACTTCTGTCTCACCCCCAAAAAATTGTGGGCAAGACAATTTGTACTGATTTGTATCACTGCACACTGCATTATTTAATCTTTGCCTTTTCTATTTGTATAGAAAACATAAGCATCTTTAAATATATGTAAACCATAAAGGAGATTTGCATACAAAAGCCTGCTGCTGTACACATTTCTTAAAAGCCATGTCTGCTATTTAAAACTGTTTATTTGTAGGATAACATAACACAGGATTCTTTTTTGGGAGAGAAAAATTCTTTCCAGTTTGAGAATATTTTGAAATTCACAAGTTATTATAAACATCTGTTTATAAATTATTATAAACAGTAATTATTATAAACAGCAATTATTGTAAACAGCTGTTTTACCTCAGTCATTTGATAGCCATCAAGTTTAGCGACTAACAGCAAAAATTAACAAGTGCCTTGCATTTTTCTGATCTTGATCTATTTAATTCATTACATCACTGAACAGAAGACGTCATAGTTCCACAGTGCCAGGGATCCAAGGGTTTGATATCTCCATACTGAAAGATAAATTTTATTTTGAAGAAAAATGTCCACGCTACCCAGTCAAAAGAAATAAGCCATTTCCTTAGTTTACCATTTGCATTTCAAAGAGGTAAATATATGAAGATTTTACTTCCATGTTATGAGGGAAAAGAAAAAAATGTTATCTACATTCCTGTTTCAGGGTCTTAGCACAGCTTGACTAAATTACTTAAATAATACTAGATTTCATGATTTATAATTCAAACCATATGTCAACCTCAACAGGAAAAAAAAATCCATTTTAATCATGCTTTCCATGACAGCATAGGACCTTCTGCTTAAACCGAAGTCTTAATTAACACAAGAATTCCTGTATATAAATTAATTTAATCTGGGTTCCCAAATTATGGGCCAAACTACAAATTATTCAAAAGCCTAACTAAAAATTATTCACAAACCTTCAGTACTTCAAATAGCTAAGTGATCTTTTAAAGTTCCATAAACTCTTTTCTCTAAACAAGGCATTCTAACAGCACAAGTAAAAAATAGGCAACATCCATGTAAATAAAAAAAAAAGATAATGGAGCAAAACAACAACAAAAAGGAAGATAGCCACCCATTTATTTAAAAAAAGTATAAGCAAAGACTTTGTCTTTTAAGCAATTTTTGCCCTGAAATCAATTTGAAACCAAAGTCTCAAATAATTTATAGGTTTCATAGTAACAATCCAGGACACAAAAGCACAAAACCTTCTTTTTAGAGTCTTACTATAAAAGTGACATGCTTGTAGCATATTTGGCCTCACTTCCACTGTGTTTACAATATGATTTGATGTGCCATGGGAATGACTAGCAGCCTATAAGGAGAATCAGCATCCTAAACTGAATTGAAAACCAACTGAATTGCTCTCCAATGACACTGGCTCATGACCACATTACAAGAATTCGCTTATAAACAAAGAATAATATTTCCATTTAGATAAGAGGCATTAAACAACACCTGATATGTTTTAACAGAAAAAAAAGTCTCAATGTTATTTCTCACTCTCCCTAATCATCATTCCACCACATTTCCAAGAATCTAATTATAATGCAGTATCACTGAAGGTTTTTCATCAGCAGGACCTGGAGCTTGCTACTGATTTCTGGTGAGTACAAAGCCCAAGGGCTCCTTAGATCATGTTGATTTTATAGTCTCTATATTCGACAAGCAGCCAGTGTGTTTTATGACGTAGACCCAGGAACTGATAAAACTGACCTATCAAGAGACCAGAAAAAATATATCATTCTTCTTGCATTATGAGCAAGACTATTGTTAAGTCAGCTACTTATCCCTGCAATTACGTTTATTAGAAGGAATTGTTAGAGATTTCTGGTGGTGATTTTAATAATTAAGATTATACCTTTTCTATGGCCCACAATTAAGCACATGGGACAGTATATCCAGAGGTGGAATCATCGTCCCTGGAAGTATTCAAAAAAATCCATGTTGATATGGCCCTTGAGAACATGGCCTAATGGTGGTGATACTCAACTGATGTTTGGGCTTAATGACTTTCAGGTCGTCTCTAGCCTAAAGATTCCAGATGTAAGACACTGTCTGCCCCACAGTATTTCAGGTCAAAACAGAACTCAGCGCAATATTGTAAGTTTCTGTAAGAATGTGTATGTGCAGTACACATTACTTAACTTACCAAATAACAAAAAGTTGTTACTTCTTGAGACATATAGTCAAATAACTAAGTCTATGTTAGCAAGCCAGGCAACAGAGTGTGGAACAATCCAAGATGCTGCCAGAAAACAAAATAATTTGCAATTTACAATATAACTACAACCATACTGTCATCTTCAAGATGTAAAAAAAAAAAAAAAGACTAATTTTAAAAATGTTTTGAATGGCTATTTCTTCAGTAGCTAGTAGATTCTGCTCTTTCTGTTTACAGGCATGACAACACATAAACCATTGTGAAAAGGAGGAAACCACTCACCCAAATTGTGTCAACTTTGTCTGACTACTTACATTTTCTAGGTAGTGATGAACTAACATAAAAGAAGCACATGAAAAAGTACTTTTGCTTTATTAGCTATGCCAGCTGGACCCAGCTGTCCTCTGATTAACATGGAGGCCATTATTCTGTGACATTCATATTTGCATGTAAACTGTACCTTCGGACCTAAGTATTGCTGGTTCTTCTTATTTTATATATCATCTGTGCTTCCACTGCAACTATTTGACTTATGTAACATGCTGCTATATTTAATAGTGATCTGTGCCTTTCTAGTGCACACATACTTTAATTTCCAATTTTTGAAATCTTTCCAATAATTTCAGAGTGGATGGAGGAAGAGGAGCATTCTACGTATCAGTCTTTCCTCAGAAGCATATATAAAAATCATGCTACAGCCTTCTCCAAAGAAAAGAACCCTGTGGATCAGCATGAAAATATATTTAAAAAATAAAATTAGTACTTAAATTAATATAATACCAACTTACTGGAACAGCTTACATTTTGAATAGCTGCATTTTGAAATATGCATAATTAGAATAATGGAGATTTCTTTTGTCTTTTGACTAGTTCTAACACTCTAAAGATGTTTGATTTCAAATACCACTGTGAAAATAAATAGAACATACAATTATATCTCACCCTACAAGAGTTATTATAACGTTGAGTTAACATTATAATTTGATATTTTGTGGAAACTCTGTTTCACCGTGAATTTACACACAGTGTACATTACAGTAATTTCCTTTTTTATTGCAGTTTTGTGAATAAAATTTGCCTGTGGCTATGTGGATATACCAATCTTATTAATTTGTGTTTTTATAATCAATCTATAGTTTAATGTGAATTGCAAATTTCTGAGGGCTAAAAAAGGCCTCCTGGAACTACCTTTGAGGAGAGATGAGACAAAGACTTAATTCCTGGTCCCAGGGGGGAAGGAAAAAAATTGTGCCATTCCTCCAGATTCCTGTCCACTGCCTTCCATGTGAGACCTTTATTGATAGAAGGCACAAAGTAACTCTTGTTAGAAGCAGCATAAGTCTAGCAGTGCAATGCTCTTCTTGATTGGTTATCTTTGCTTCATAAAACTGCCCTATCTGGTACTTTCTGTAACTCCTCTTATTTACAGCTCGAAATACACAGTAGCTTTATGGGCAAGTAAAGTGCTATCGTGATACAGAGACAGATGTTCAGGGTAATACAAGTCAATTAAAACTTCAGTTACTGTTCCAATAATGCCTGAACATGTTGGTCACACCTGGGTTTTTGTGCGCTTAGTTTTGAAATTTTTCCCCCTGCAAAAAGGAATAGACACCTATATAAATTTTTGAACACCTTGTTTTCAGATTTTACAAGTTATCTTTCCTACACGGCTATACTGGATAAAAATCAAATTATGCTTGTATGTCATCTTTTTCTTCTTCAGTATCGCACGTGAATATCTTTTACAAGTAACATCTTAGTTCCCTCCTAACACTGCTAAAACCTCAATTTAATAGCAAAGCAAACAAAAAAGTACTATATTGTTTACTCTGTTTTTATATTTTTCCTTGAATATTAAGCAAGAAAATAAAATCTACTTCCTCTGAAATTAACAGTGTGGTCTTGTTGTCAACCATAAGGTATAACCATTATTATTATTAACATAATTATTATACATCTTCCTTATTATACCCCAAGTTATATCTGCCATGCAACTTTTATTTGATTCAGACATAAATGAGAACAAAATATATTATAATACTTTTGGAAACACTGAGTGGGGTTAAGTCATGAAAATCTCAAATTGACATATTTTATTTCATTTTATTTTTGGTTTGTTTCCCCAAGTTATTAAAGAGCAGACAGCCAGCGAATCACCATAGACAGATGTTACAGTTCGCATAAACTGGAATTCCACACTACAAGAATGAGGGATATATATTTTCATGAAATTAGATGAAGAAATATAACGTTTTTCTTGGATCCTTTTTTCTGCTTATGAAGCTTCTCTATTCTTTGTGATTCTAATGATAATTTCAGAAAATCTCTTCATCTACTGATGATGGAAAATGTTTCTGGCTCACAAACAAGATCTATATAATTGCCTTTATAAAACCTTGATAGATGGAGATCTCTGCCTGTAAGAGTCATCTCTCATGCATGCTAGTTGCAATACTCTTTTATTAAGCTGAACACTTATATTTCTTTTTCAACAATCATTTAATGAGCATAATATCCAAATGACTTCAGGAAATGTAGATTCCCATATCCCAAACTTTCTGTCCAAACCAAATGCTGTCAAAAGTTAGATACAAATAGTATTATCAGGGTAAGATTTATCCTATCAACTCTGCTTCTACCCCAAAATCAATAACCCTGACCTCAAAAGAAAATATTACTGCCAGTAATCTTTACTGGTTGCATAATGGTCAAAATGTCAATACAAAAACAGAAAATACACCTCACCTCAGTATTATTATATTACACTGATCCCTAGGTCCATCTTTCTTTCCAAAATCAGGAAAAGGTGACCTACCAAAGTAGCAAATAAAAAAAAGACGGTTTGACATTACACAGTTCATCACATTAGCCTCAGAGGCACCAGCATAGTGTCAGAGCAGGAAAGCACACAAGTTGATTCTGTGGATGGACTATAATTAGCAGCATAAGATTTTGGACTCCATCAATTTGTACATCATTGACAAAAAGAGGAAAAAATTATAACAAAACAAGCAAACAAAACCCAACATATAAGCTTGTTTCTGAATTTGAAGACAAGGATGTCACTTTCAACACGCGCAGATTCATACATGCATGATAGGATTTCTAGGATGTCTCCAAAATATAATTAATCTAATTATGCTGATAGCTAAGCACAAGTGTTGATTAAGGGAGCTCTGTTAGCATCAGATATAATTAGCATAACATGAAAAAATCCTTGCCTTTGGGAAAGGCAAGGAGGAAAGGCAAAGTTCTAGATAGAACATCAGAATATAGACGTGCACAATTCATAATCCTGAATGCAAATGAACATGCAATTTTATATGTTCTTTGTTTTCTGAAAGACTTGTATGGGACTGGCTGCATTTGTTACAAGAGAACACTAGCCTAGCACCAAGAAACTACCTGAGGGCATTTAAAAGGCATAAATCACCTACGGTCAGGCGACTAAAACTCAAACCCAGTGGTTAAAGACAGTGTCATCTGACTTGACACTGCACCAGAGAGCTGAATAACATGACTGTTGCTGAAGATTTGTTCCATTTCTGTTATCCATTTTCTACCCTCACTTCCTTTCCTTCCTCATCATGCTTCTTTTAACAATCCCTTTTTTTTGTAATATACAATGAAACATAAATAACAATTTTATTTTTTTTCACAAAGCCTAATTTAAGCAACTAAGAAATGCTTGGTTAAATAAACGTCACAATTCATGTCTTTTTTAATTTGTTCAGCATTGTCAATTGATAAAATTAACAGAACATGCACATTCATGGATTTTCTTCTCTTTCCCCATTCAGTTCTCAAGCCAGCTAAGACCTGTCAGAGCAGAGGAAGGCGAAAAAGAGATGTAATCATATAACTGCACTTCAGTGTTACTCAAAGACACTAACACACCTAAACTCATCCCAAAATTCATAAATGTCCATTTTATTGATTCTGTAGCAGAACTCCATCAATTACTTTATCTCTTCACCTACACTAGGAAGCATCTGATATTTACATAAGCAGGAGTGTTTTCTTTCCCATTTTTATCAATTTGGGAAAACACAAAGTAGGTTGAGGACATCACCCTTAAAAACAAATTCTTACCCCAGAAGGGCCACTATGCTTAGGATCAGTGAGGGAGAGCAGAAATCCAAATGATGATCTACTTTAAAAATAATTAGACACTCTAGCTGTGCTACAGCCTTCTGCAGAGGCA
>NW_005054390.1:2898304-2906733 GCF_000277835.1 Geospiza fortis
AAAAAAGATGATTCTGAGCAGAAATATATTTGGATACTTTTCAATTTATTATTTCACGTAGAATGTGACAATGAAAATATCTGGGATTGCATTTCCACACATACAGAAACCTGTAGAAATCTAAAGTTGATGATGAAAAGCAGATGCTACAGCATAATTATTATTGTTAAGTCGAATACAAAGATCACTTTTCTCTAATAATCCTAGAATAGAAAAGAAAGAAAGAAACAAAAACCTATTGGGGATTTTCAAATGAAAGAGATTTTAAAATAGGACAAATAATGCATTTTGATTAGGTCAAGGGAGCACAACCTGTATGAAAGCTGCTCAGGAAATTTTTTAATTCTAGATTTTTTTTTGCTTAGTACAGATTGCTCAGAAAAAAAGAATAACAGCAAGAACACAACAAAATAATAGTAATTTTAAAAAAATCAAAAAACTCAAACCACATTTCCTGGCCATTTTATTCCGTCAAATGGCCTCCAGCAGATATCATTATTTTTTTTACTACTTTGCCTCTTTTCTCCATAAGAATGAAGAATTGAAAACAAATGGCATAGGAAGCCAATTGCACTTTGTTCTACAAATGCAAAATATATTAATTTGAAATACTTCCCTTTTGAATTATTTCCCTTTTTCTCCAAGTAACAATTATTGTGTGCTGTTTATCCAATTATCACTGAGAAACTTAATTTTGCAGAAGACTTTCACAGATATGAGTAGCATGGTTAAGAATATTTGGTTACCCAGGTATAGTGACCTTCATATCTTTTGGCAGCTCTTGAAGATTTGCAGTCCATTGTACACTTTCTAGTTGATGCATTTGACAAAAGAATTTCCAACCTCACTGACTGATTGTTGCTTCAATGAATTGTCAGAGGACACTGGGTGTACATGGAAGAAGAGAAGTCAAATCAACCCTCTGTAGAGCCTACACACTGAAAAAACAGGCAAATTTTTGCAGCTTTTCAACTATAGCTGCCCAGCAGTCTTAGGAAAAAAAAAAAGAAAAACAAAAAATAAGGAAGATTAGGACAAATTGTGTAAAAAAGCCATTAGTATACCTTTTATTCATAGGGAGAAAGGAAAATTTCACAGAGTATGTGTGCATAAAACTGGAGAAATAGCTAAATTATTCAAAGGGGAACACAGGTTATCACTATATTAATGCGACAGTTCTACTTTTTTCCTTATTTTTTGTTAAGTACTCCATTTGGTATGCTAATGATGCCAGACCATAACTACTGATGTCAAATCTGAAATTAATGAGCTTTGCTGGGCATATTTCTGTTTGTGAAGGAATACCAAAGATTAATAAGACTTTTCATTAGGAATATTTCTATGAATGGTGTGCACACAAATTATACTAAAGGTTATAGGTAACGAATTATTGGAAACTCACTTTTATGACTTATCTGTACCTACAATTTTCAGAAATTTATAAACATATAAAAAAGTTAGCCAAATTTTCTCTCAAGGAGAAATTCTTGGCATATTCTTAAATACTTCTGCTAACAAATGTAGGATATGTCAGTAATAATGATGTAATGTTGATCAAACCTCTCACAGCACATTCCTACCATCACATGAATTTTTCAGGTTTCAAGACCTCATCAAAATATATTTCAAGTCTGATTTCTTTTGTTATAAACTTTAATATTCTAGTTACATGACAGTTTGGGAGTTGGTTACTAATGCATAAGTATGGTAACATCACAGTCAAAATGCACAAAAATTAAGTAAAAAAACCACACACTTCAGGAAAACCTAGATAGAGAAAAGTATCAGGTGTAATTTTATATTATTATGTTTTCTGATAAAGAAAAAACTCTTTATGGTTTTCTATCTCTCTGAAGAAGCCTGAGAATGCCATCTGGCAAGCCTCAGTTCCAATAAGTAAGGGAAAGCAACTCATGCTAAGACATAGACAGTGCACATGCATTCTCTTTGAACCCTTTCCATTGAGAACTGCTGATGCTTTGAGCTTTGCCTCACAGCATCACAGCATATTCCTTTTAATTTAAAAGAAAATCTTTCAAAACTAAGATCATGCAACAACCTGTAAGATTTTTTTCTGACTGTTAAATTGATGGGATGGATATCCTTATGTAATTTTACCCAAATGAAGGGCAAGTCGCACATATTTTTAGTTTATCTTTTTATCTTTTTGTTACTGCCAGTAATTCTGTAGCTACCTAAGTAAGAGTTACATCACTGCTCTACCTTATACTTATGTGCAAGAATTCAGAGTATGTTGTGCTTCATCAGACATTGAATACAGAACTAGTATTCAAACTAGTTCTACTAGTACTAGTACTAATACTAGAACTAGTAGGCTAAAACATAGATTAAAAATTTGTACAATAAATATTCTTATTTAAATCCTACTTAGAAAACCAAAAAATCATATACTAAAAATTAATATTCTATGTTAGATCTAAGTACAGTTAATTACAATATGCAGAACTTTTTTATTTTTTTTTTAACTAAAGACTGAAGAAAAACACATTTGACTAAAAGAACAAGCAGAGTGAGGAGAACACCAAACTACTTTAAATGCTGGTTTATGTAGTACAGGGTCTGGTGAGATTTTATGCCTTGCACCACAATGAAGGGTACATTTTAAGTGTGTAGGGGTGAGACAAAGAAAGAATGCGTCAAAGCTAGAGCAAACTTACTTTGCCTGACATACTCCCACATTGACTGTTAAACTGCTGCATGAGAGTCTAAAAATCACTTCGCTTTCAGACTAGAGTAGATGCGATTGTTCTTATGCAGTTACTTCTGCTGCAGTACCCTTAAGAATTACTGTTCCCACAAGACAGATTGGTGTACACTTTCAACCTGCTGCCACCAGAGGACCTTTATTCAGGTTGGTCACCTTAAATCAATCATCATCGTGAAGAAATTGAGCTGTCAACTATGAGAAGCTCACCAGCTGGGAGGACCACTCCGGAAATGTGAGCTCACCTTACCCACACAGTTTCCGTGATAATTGGAGAGCTAAATAATCCCACTTCCTATTAAGCCCATGAGTCCTCCTTTATGTTTACAGACAGTCACCCCAGCTGAAGCAGTTTCCCCTCAACCCACCTTTTCACTGCAAACAAAAAGCATATGCATTTAACATTTCAGTGCTGGACAGTGTAACACATTTTGCAAATGAGCTAGGTAACCCAAAACCAAATAAAAAGCAGCATCCTGGAGAAAGAGTGAGTTCTTGAATGCCATTGTGTACAGCTCTTATTTTTTAAATTCAAAAGAAAAGCAGAATGCACCATATGCACCAAAACATCACCTTACCTTTTGAGAAGCCATCCTGAAATATATGAAAAATTCAGTTTAAGCAGCTTTTCACAATGGGATGCAACACAAATACGGGACTGCCTGATGTAGAAAAACATTTTTTCTAAACCAAATATTTAGACAAAGCAGAGTACTGGGCCTGTAATATGTATCTATCTGTTAATTAGCAACTATATGAGCTCATGCTGCTTACAGCTGGAACAAATCCCCCACAGCATTCTCAGGAAAATCATCGGACTATGCAGAGCCTTCTTCATATTGCAAACATACACATCTAGAATTCTCTTTATCCAAACAAATCTCCAAAATCTTAATTTTACTTTCAACATAGTCTAAGTACATAATTTGGAAAGTATAATAGCATTCCAAAGAACTTTAAAGGCATTTGAAGTATGACTTTATTCAGGAAAACTTTAAAACATACTAGTATTTTTATCAATTTCACAGTGTTGCTGGCAGAATTTTTATAAAATTGATTTTAGAAACCAGATTCTGCAGTAGCTAATCAGTTAAAATTTTATTCAACTAGATCTTCATTTTATGTATTGACAAGAAAAACCCCACTTTTTAGAAGTGGCTACAAAGTTGCCAATACAGAAATATAGAATGTAAAGAATACAATTTCTTACACAATAGTCTTCACTTAATAAAGCATATTTAACAGAATAGAAATGTAAGATAAATAGGATCGTTTCTGCAACTATTGACAACAAATGAAAATAGATGAGTAATTCAGCCTTCATATTGACCATAAAAGTAGTAAATTTGCAGCAATTTTCTGTTTATTGCTAGCTTTTCTGTTATTGTCTAGTGCTGGATCTTACAAAAGAAGCTACTAGAATGGATAAACTGAAAATGAAACAGCATCTAAAAGCATTAAGAATGATTAAAAAAAATCTCCCAATATGCATTCCTTTTGCTTGTGTGTCTGTTTCCTTCTCGTAGTCATTATTATCAACTATATTTAATTCTCATTTGAGAATTAATTCATGCCTACTGCCTATTTCCTACTAGAATTTGTGTTTGCTACTAAGTATTTTTTATCACAATCAAATATGCCCAAAACCTTATAGTCTACCTGCACTTCTTGTCAATACTTTGTGACCCCATTTCTATCATTATGTTACCACTGTAACACAGTGTCCCTTGCCAACTTTGTCAGAGTTTGCTAGGATTATAGCTGCCGAACTTCAAGGTGGAAAGTCTACAAGAAAAAGGGATAACATAAAACCTCTTTAAGAAATTTCTAGTACTAATGACCTTATAATATATGTGTGGAAAACAAAACAAAATAAAACACCACATATACAGGCATTCTCCAGCTCAAGTACATTTGAATCTGAGCTCCTTCTATGGCTTTTTCACTTTTTTTTTTCTATTTGAAAGAACACCCTGAACGTCTCCTCCTCCTTAGCCATTTTGCACACATTCCTTATGGCTTCTAATGAAGAAAAAAACCTGCTTTCCTTGAGTACAGTTATCAAAATCCAAAACCCTAAATTATAGAACATCCATATAAATGTCACTGTTAAATTTATATTTGCTGGTTACGAGGTCTTTAAAGTGATAGTAAATCAATAGAGCTTACTCTAATTATGTGAGATTCAGGTACCAATCTGTTTTTGTACTAAACAACCTTTGGACTGATGAAAAGTATCAGTGACCTTTTCCTATATGCTGAACTCACTTGTTTTCCAATTAAGCCAACAATGTTTCAACAAAGCCAACTTTGTTTCTCCAACTAGTTACAGTACTTCAATTTTGTAGAATTATTACCCCTATGTACACAAAAGTTAGCAATGCTTTGTAAGTTCTTAAAAGAGCACAGACAAACCAAGCTGATTACAGCATCAGTGTATTACTTGATATTTATCACATTTCCCATTTTAAAATAGTTTGTGCTATCAAGCAGTGTGTTTGTGTACTGTCAGTTTCTTCAGCAAAGCCGCATTTAGCAAAGAACAAAGAAGGAAACATTGGCGTTATTTTTTCATCACACTTTATCACCACAAAGTTTGGTGGGAGTTCAGTATATTAAGTGATTAATATTGACAATGTTTGTTGGCTTTGGCTTCTGAAAACTAATGCAGGTATCTAGGATTTTACTAGCAAGAAATCTTAAATATGCACATGTCAGAGGAATTAATCATTGATTCCCTGTAGACTGCTTATATATTTCATCAGACTATTATCTGATCTGAATAACAAGAACAATTGCATAATAAACCACATTACTGCTGACACATGCAGCTTTGTTATATCAGTTATGTATTTGCACAGCAATAGGTGTTCTTAAAGTCCTCTCTTGTTTCTTCTGAATCAGATTGACCCAATTTGACATTTGCCTATGCCAAAAACTCATAATTGTACCTGAATATATAATCAAGTACAATATGTATCACATTTAATTGCCATGATTTGGCACAGGTCATTTCCCACAGTAGTAATTACAGCAAAAGTGGAGTATGTTTTGAGTACTTTTTCATATAGATTCTAAAGTATTGCCACAACACATCCTAGATTAAAGAAAATCCCAAAGACAAATTATGAAGGCTGTGCTCCAACTAATAAAGACACTGAGTACATAGGCATTTGAGCTAAACTAGACAACATAGTTCCTGTCTGGTTAGTCATATATATGGTTTTTAAATTTTTTTTTTTTTAAATAGACACACTGTTAGACATTCAACATTGCTGCATGTTTAGGGCCACCTAGCAGAACTGAAAGCTTAGCCTAATAAACTTCACTGCATGCAGTCTCAAAACATTTCATGCAAATTAGCTGGATATATTATTTTAATGTGCTGTCCACAGGGAGTACAATACAGCAATGAGCCATGTCAAATGTTACTAAGTCATTTAGGAAAAAAGTGAGTAAAAAGCGCTATTTTTTAACTGAAAGGTAAAGTCATAGTACTAAAACACTATCAGTAGGTTTCCTTACTAAGTCAGAAAATGTGTTATCCTTTAATTAAAAGTTCATGAGTTCATGGGGTATTTTTTCTGTCATAAATGGTAATTACCAAAAGACTTCTTTAATGCAATATGAAAGCCACCCTGATTCACTGTCTAAGAACTTGTACCCTATGCTTTGTAATTCCTCCCTAGCTCTAAGATTATGAATACCTGAAAGCAACTCTGAATGTCATCCATCTGCTACTGCAGATTTAGTCTTTCTTGCTTGTGTCACATTAATTTCCTAAGTAAATTTTGCTAGTTTTCTTTACTGTTGTGACATAAACTACTTTCTTTACTTTAGGAAGAAATGCATTTTATTTGACCCTGATAAACTTCCACTCCTAGTGACATTCATTAGTTGTGACTGATTTTAAATTACACCTGAAAGTGCAACATGAATTTCACATTTTGAAGTTTAATAAAATGCATTTGTAAGTTCATGTTTAATGGCTTCTAACAGCACTATTTTATTCTGATTAGGTGAACAGTAAAGACATAATATATATTTGAGTTTTATTGTTTATTTACAGTAGTCACTTATTATTCTTAATTTGTAGTGTAAAATAACACATATTTGCCAAGAATTTGTAAAGACACAATTTTAATTTATTTTAATTCAAATCCACATTGTCCCTACAACAGATACAACACATGCAGAATTTAAATCTAAGTCCATTTGGCTGGAATAGAGAAAAAATGCTGAAATGCTATTGATTTCTTTCAGTACATTCAAAAACACCTGACTCAACTGTATTTCTACTGACATAACACTGAGGTTTTATTTAGATATTAGCAAACATGAGCAAACATTTTCATTGTCATACCTGTCATTGTTATTTCTTTTCTCTACCTAGGAAACAGTTAACCCTGAACTACTAATACTAGCTGCCTCCCTTAGCAGAAAAGCAGCAAATGTCGATAACGGGTCCACTGTCCCAAGAGAAATAATGTCTGCAAAAGTTCTCTTTCCCAGATGCAGATATATTTAGTGCTAAACAACACCTAACAGCAGACACTTCATGACATACATTTATATGATCTTCATACCTTCTGTTAACTCTACAGCTCAGCCAGCAAACCTCAGTTCCACTGCTAATGACACCCTTTTAAATGAGTTTATCTTTTTGTTTTCCCTAGATCTTTCTCACCTATCGAAAACAGTGCCATCAGTACTTTTGAATATGCCCTATAAAAACCCTTAGAAAACAAAGCTGTTGTCTAGAACTGTCATCCTCATCAGAAGAAAAAATATACATACATTTTATACATACAGAACTTGATGAAAAATTTAAGAACTTCAGAGACACGGACTAAAAATGCTTACAATTGAATGCAGACCAAAATACACTCTTAGTATCTATAACTCAGACACATTTTATATTAAACTGAATGTCCTGTCACCTGCCATTGCTTTGCAGGTCAGACCATTCTGCAGACCCTTCCTGAGGGAGTATCTCTTTGTTTAGATTTTGTCTGTATTCTACCACATACCTACACCTGCACTGAAGTATGACATTATACAATACTTGCCACACTCAGTTACTTTAAGCAAGTATTCACCTTCAATTTTCTTCACTCATAAAAAACCAGCAAACCACTTAATGCACCTTCCCACTAAAAACAGTTCCAAGTTACCATGGCCAAGTTTCTCTCTGACCAGAACAGTAACCTGAAAACAGAAATGCATGCACATATATATATATATACACATGTATATACACACATATAAAGATGTATGTGTGTGTGTGTGTGCATATGAATGTGTGTGAATGCTAAGAAAAGGTCTGGACAAGCCCGAGAACATAGGAACTGTAAGCAAGCACAGAGAATTTACTTACTAATGCTGTCCACTCGGACCTCTTTGGAAACCTGAAGGAGTCTCAGCTTTCCCCTCCTGCCAGTCAGGCGCCGCGTTGTGCCCCTAGTCCACACAGGCCCAGAAGGAACTGCAAAGAGAGAGAAGCACATGCCCCATCAGGCAGTTCTGTTTTGATGGGATCCAGCTCCGCTGCCGCTAGCTCCTGGGGGGGTAACCCTGTTTTCAGAGCTGACTCCGACAAGAGTCATTCTTCCAAAGATTTTTTTTTTTTACAGTGATTTTAAATACCGAAATAAATAAATAAATAAAAGGCTTCCAGGGGCTCCTGCCCCTTAAAATTTGCGGG